>NW_015386841.1:424640-429227 GCF_001527695.2 Protobothrops mucrosquamatus | reverse complement strand
CCAATCTTGAAACTCCCTCAGAAAACTGCATCTAATTCAGTTTCAATGCAGCAGCAGAAAAACAATTGTTTTCTTTTGTTTAAAATTGTAGGAACTAGGATTTAGAAATTGTGAGGCCCTAAGCTATGGAAAACTATAGAAGCTGCATTTTGGTAGGTGCTAAACATGGAATAAGACTGCAAAACAGCTGAACATATACACATATGATAAAACCATCCTGGGTTGCAAAAGAAATATCTTGGAACAGTAAGAACAAATGCATGAAAAAACAAAGTACTGATATTTTATTTATATCTTGTTTTTGCAGTCATCGAGTGATGAACATCAGCAAATGAACATTCTAGAAAGATACTTTTATTTTTCATTCGGCCTAAAGAAGAGATTAGCAGTTTTTAATATACCTGTTTTAATGTACTACTTGACCTCTAAGGTTTATAGGGAACATTGACAATTATAGTAGTATTACATAAGAGGATTCATCATTGTATATACATTTTTGGAGTGTCTGAATTGTTATAAGGTGGTAGGAAAGATGTGGGAAGTCAACATAGGCTTATCACATCTATTTCAGATCATATGTTTAATATAAATGAGTAAAAACATGCAGTTATAAACTATAGGGGAAGAGAAATATCCAGAGATTTCAGAAACTGTCATGCAATTTACAGACCTCAAATTTATTATTCCAAATCCAAAGAAACTACTATAGCTCCAATGTACAATTAAGTAGTTTCAGATGTATTGACAGCATTTACCCATCTGCTTGATTTGTAAAGTCTTACAAGTTGTAGAGATAAAATACTTTGAGTTTACTTTTCCTAAGTAATCCCTTCTTTACAAAGAGTGACTCATTTGTTATTAATTGCACAATTAGGTTGGAACGTACAGCTATAAAACTACTTTGAGTCTAATTAATGTCTAGCTAAGAATTAATTAAAGTAACAAATAATTTTGACTATAATAAGAATTACTTTCTTAAAGAATTTGCTCAACCTCTCCAGTAATTTTATTAGTGCCACATGGTGCAATGTAATAAATTGTTAATTAGTAATGAATTATTTAAAGAAATGATCCATGTCTAAACCCGAACAAGCAACTTGTGTCTGTCCTTATTTTAAAGCATTATTAAGGCAGCCTATTTAATGATTAGAGAATATCCATATTCAAGTAATAGTTTGGGTTGTAACTATGACCAAGATTACGATCATTTTACATCATTCAGACAATTTCTCAGTGTCCAAGAGCAATGCATTGTATCATTAAAAGTGATACAATAACCGTAACACCAGATAGCACTTTTGCTGCTTATAATCCAAAGTTCAACAAGTTTAGATTTTCTACTCTAGCAGTCAAACAGCTGTGATGATATTTACACCAGGGATCTATTAAGGAAAACTATAAGTAGGGTCCTTAAATCCATTATTCTTAAACTGAACAATGGAACAGAACTTCTTTTATACATGAAGTCAGCATACTGTTTTAGATGAAAGAATAATGTTTTAGATGAAAGAATAATGAAACAAAGTAAGAATAATGAAATTCACACAGTAGGTTGTGAAAATGACAGAATTCACAGAAATGAAAAAAATGACCTATCTGGTCACAGAAGAAGAAAAACTTTTTCTGAAAGACTGGAAGGCTTATATGGACTATTTACTAGAGGAATAGATAAAATGATGATTTATGAGTTTGAAGATTAAGAAAGATGTGATTAAATGCGAGGATGGAGGAATCTGTATAATATTTAAGAAAGAGGAGAAGCAATAAGATTGCAATTATCTCTTGATATCTCTTTTTTATTTCTTGCTTTTCTCTCTCCCTCACTTTTTGTTTGATTAGTTTTTTGTTTCATATAGAAACTCTAACTAAATCTCTAAAAAAAGTCACATCAACAAACACACCAACACACACAACTGAAAAGCACCCCAGATTTCAGTCTCCAAAAAAGGAAGGCGAGTGTTGGTAATAGAAGATTCTATTCTCAAAGGAATGGAATCATCCATCTGCAGACCAGACATACAATCCAGGGAGGTATATTGTCTCCCTGGAGCAAAAATCAAAGGTGTGGCTGAGAACCTAACCAAAATAATTAGGCCTACTGATTACTACCCTTTCCTGCTCCTCCACATTGGGATGAATGATACAAAAAAGAACCTGAGTATAATAGTGAGGGATTACAAACAACTAAGCAATAAAGTTAAGAAACTAGGAGCACAAGTAGTGTTCTCATCTGTAGTTCCAACAAAAGGCCAACACCTATTGAGGGAAAAAAGAATTCTAGAAATAAACCATTGGCTAAAGGGTTGGTGTCGCCAAGAAAACTTTGGTTTCCTGGATCATGGACTGCATTTCCTACATGAAGGAAAGGGTGACCAATATTCAGAATCTCAAGAACCCCAAAACAATCATAAATCCCAAGAAAACCAATCAAACAATGAAATAGGCAGAGACAAGAAAAAAGAAAAACCCAAACAACAATCAGGAGATGCAGGATACATGCCTATGAACAGGCATAAAAGTCTTAAATGCTTATATAAAAATGCTCAAAGCTTGGGGAACAAACAGGGCAAACTAGAAGCAATAGTACATGAAGGACATAGTTGGCATCACAGAAATCTGGTGGGACAAACCCCATGAATGGAATGGACTGATGGATGAATACAAATTGTTCAAAAGAAACAGGTCTACAAAAAGAGGAGGGGGAGTTACACTATATATAAGAGAACACTACATATCTGCAGAAATGCACATGATCCAAGATAAAATGTCTCCCAAATGTATATGGGTCAATATAAAAGAGAAAAAAGTGACATTGCCATAGGTGTATATTACAGGCCACCCAACCAATCAGAAGAAATAGATGAACTCTTTGCCAACCAGTTAACAAATGTATGTAGGAAGCATACCACAGTAGTAATGGGAGACTTCAACTATCCAGATTTCAACTGGGAGACAAACTCTGCAGTGAGCGGGTGATCAAACAGATTGCTAACCAAACTAGCCAACAACTTTGTCATCCAAAAGGTGGAGGAGCGAACTAAACATAAAGCTATACTGGACTTAATTCTAACTAATAGAGAAGAAGTGATAGAGGGAGTTGAAGTTGGGCAAAAGTGACCATGTCATACTGGAATTAAATATAATGCAAACACTAGCAACAGAAAACAATCCAGCCAGTGTCTTGAACTTCAAAAGAGCTGACTTTAACAAACTGAGAGAGAACCAATGAAATATCCCATGGATGAAAATCCTAAAGGGAAGAACAACCCAAAAAAGCATGGGAAACTCTGAAAAATGTGATCATAAAAGCCCATACCAGCACAATACCACTGAAAAAGAAAAACAAGAAATTCAAGAAGAAACCAGTATGGCTGGAAAGACAGGCACATAACTAAGGCCAATTATCAGGAGACAGCCAGAACATGCAAAGATCAAGTCAGGAAAGTAAAGGCTCAGAACGAACAAAGACTTGCAAAAGAAATCAAGGATAATAAGAAAAGTTTCTTTCAACATATTAACAACAAGAAAAAAGTCAAGGAAACTGTAGATCCACTAAAGAGAGAAGATGCCAAGGAAATAACAGGCAACAGGGAGAAAGCAGAGTTGCTTAACTCATACTTTGCCTTAGTCTTCACAAAAAAAGAAACTATAGCCCAACATACCCCAAAAAAAACCACTGCAAAAGACAAATTAGAAACAAAAATGAAAAAAAAGCAAAAAATGGTAAGAGAACACCTATCCACCTTGACGAATATAAATCACTGGGGCCTGACAGATTATATCCAGAGTTCTGAAGGAGCTAGCAGATGTTATGTCAGAACCATTGCACCATATCTTTCAAAAATCCTGGAGTACTGGGGAAGTACCTGAAGATTGAAAAAGGGCTGATGTGGTTCCCATCTTCAAGAAAGGGAAAAAAACAGATCCAGGAAACTACAGGCCAATCAGTTAAACATCATTACCTGGGAAGATCCTAGAAAAGATAATGAAAAAACAGATCTGCGAACAACTAAAAGCAAACAAAGTTATAACTAGTAACCAGCACGGGTTTGTTAAAAATAGATCATGCCAAACAATCTTATTTCATTCTTCAACAAAGTGACTAAACTAATAGACCAGAGAAATACTGTGGCTGTAGTATACTTAGACTTCAGTAAGGCATTTGATAAATTAGACCACAATGTACTCCTTGGTAAGCTAGAAAAAGGTGGAATAGACATCACCACCAGATAGATCTGTAGCTGGCAAAATGTACACGAGTAGTCCTCAATGGCACTACATCCACATGGAGAGAAGTAAGCAGGAACCACAAGGTTCCATCATAAGACCAGTACTCTTCAATATCTTCATCATAGATGAGGGAATTGAAGGGGAATTCATCAAATTTTCAGATGACACCAAACTGGCAGGAGTAGCCAACACTCCAGAAGACAAACTCAGGATCCAAAAAGATCTTGACAAACTTGAACAATGTGCTCTATCCAACAAAATGAGTTTCAATATGGAGAAAAGCAGAGTTTTACATTTAGGTAGGAAGAATCAAAGGTACAAGTACAGATTGGGCGAGACCTCGCTTAAAAATAGTAA
>NW_015386841.1:390268-423964 GCF_001527695.2 Protobothrops mucrosquamatus | reverse complement strand
AAATAGGGGAGACATGATAGCAATATTCCAGTATTTGAGGGGCTGCCACAAGGCAGAGGGGGTCATGTTATTCACCAAAGCACCAGAGGGCAGGACAAGAAACAATGCTGGAAAATCAAAGGGAGAAGCAACCTGGAATTAAGGAGAAACTTCCTAACAGTGAGGACAATTAACCAGTGGAATAGCTTGCCCCCAGAAATCATGGGTGCTCCATCACTGGAGATTTTTAAAAAGAGCTAGACAGTCACTTGTCTGACATGGCATAGGTCCTCCTGCTTGAGCAGTGGGTTGGACTAGAAGACCTTCAAGGTCCCTTTCAGCTCTAATCTATTCTAAATATAAGACATGAAGAAAAATAATAAAAAAGAGATACAGGAAAGACACTTGTAGCTCATTCCTCTGAGGACAGATTAAATTGGACTTATCCCACCCAAAATCTTTTGGAGTAGGAAGGATGCAACAAACAATAAAAAAAGCTGCTTGAAGCAGTTGCTTCACATTGTGTAATAACAGATCACTCTAGGTTTCTGGCCCAATGAAGGGCTCCATTGCTGTCTTTATTAAAGATTACTAACCCTAGCATTTAAAATGAAACCTGTGCCAAACAATGGCTTAAGTTCCTTACAATGAAGTAAATCTTATTTCCTTAATGTATCCCTTCAAGATTCCAAGTAGCGCAAGCTCTGCCTACTGGATTGTTTGTCTTTTTCAGTCACCCACATTTATTCTTGAAATCTGGAATTCAGAAATAACTTTTCAAAATTTGTATGTGAGTGTGTTTAATGTATAAAAAGACTAGAGCTAAGTAATTCACTAAGTGGTGGTTGGTAAGATTTTACTTTGGTATTATCTCCACATAAAAGTGGATAAACATGTTCTAGGTCAGTTTTTGACCTAGAAAATTGAAAGTTCTAGTTATATATTCTATTCTATTCTAATACTACATTATTATCTGGAATGTGTTCTATCAGAGTTGTATCAATAAATTAATTGTAAATTAAGTTATAAACCCATACACTGAAGTTCTTAAGGATTTATCATTTACTATTGTTGATCATTTTTTTGTATTTTCTTCCTTTAACTTACAGAACTAAAAAGAATAGAGAAAATAAAACAATATGCATATAAATATAGTCATATAAATATAAACTAATAAAAATGTCAGCTTTAAAATCCTGCATTAAACCTTATTGATAAGTCTTTCCATTCTATCAATAAAGGAGTAATTCATAAGTCAGAGCTATACATATTCCATCAATCATAATAGAATATTTCTCACTATATTTCTTAGTAAATCTGCAGTGCTTTATATAGTGATGCATTACAAATGTTTAGTATAGAGTTCAAAATCACATCCACATCTTTACTATTGTTAATCATTGACCAAAACATAAGAAGAAGTTTAACATACTCTGTTTACGTACCTATAATTTATTTTTATCCGGCTATGACCCTCTCCTAGTATAGTTCACAGGAAGAGATAGTGAAACGTAAAATTCCTATTACTTCAACTGTCGGTTTGGAAAATTTATAGGTAATCCCTCTTTATTAAACACCTTAATTGAAGATAGGTCAAGTAACCATCAATAGGCAGAGTATTATGGTGATTCTCCTCCTTTTGGGGATAGTTCTAGATGTCATTCTTTATGGCGACAAGTGATATAGCCCTAGCCCCTGCTTTGTGAGGCACTGTCCTCTCCTCACTTAAAACAAACAAACAAACAAAAAACTCTAGGGTTCCACTGTCTCCTCACTTTTGTTTAACATGAAGCTGCTAAGGGTGGGTGGGTCATCTATCTGTATGGGATGGAGCATCATCAATATGCTGATGATGCTCAGTTGCACATCTTTGTGCCTGGTTGACCAAGTGATGCTGTCTATTCCAATGTCTGAAACCTTGGGGAAGAACATGATTCAGTCCTATCAATACTAAGTGGCTGTTGGTTTTAGGTCACCCAGTCCACGTACTGGAGATTTTCCATTGTTGACTCTGATGAGTGACTACTCTGTCTATCCACTGATATCTCTCTCTGTCCCTATACCCCTCCACTGATTGTTTCAGCCAACCCTAGAACTGTTCTAGAAATATTGTAGAAACTGGTTCTAAAAAGACAGATTCTTTCCTGAGGTGCTGGAGCTAAGTTGATTGGAGTTCCTGTTTGGAGGGCTGTAATATAAAACTGAATTCCTGATCACTTATCATTTTTTCTGTTTTTAAATATTTTGTTTATTTGCATAGTAATAATAATAATAATAATAATAATAATAATAATAATAATAATAATAATAATAATAATAAACCCTTTATTATCAAAGTATAACATGTATACAGTGAAATTGGCTGAGACTCCCTCTGTGCCCCCCCTCACCACAAACTCACGGTGATTACAAACCCCCAACTTATTTCACCCTGTGAACTAATTGCACATCACGCCGGCCTCACGAGTCTGACATGCATAAAGTTATAAAGTTATGTCCCATTCAGAAGTCTGACAGCCCATGGATAAAAGCTGTTCTTCAGCCTGTTGGTATGGCTGGCTATGTTTCTGTATCTCCTACCCGATGGTAGGAGAGTAAAAAGGTACCAACCAGGGTGTATCTGTTAGTGTTGAACAACCATATAGATATTTTAACCAAATAAATGGATTCTGCTATATTTTAAACATTATAAAAATCTCAATAAATGAATGTTTCTGAAGCTTGAGATGATCTTAAAGAAGAGCTTATAGTTCTGAATTACTTCATATTTCATAGTCTCTCTGGAAAATGTTATTTTTTTTCTGCTTTCTGATAGACAGGCATTTTAGTCCTTCCTAAAGTATTGGAACTCTGTGAAATTGCTCATATTTCTGCAATAAAAACTATCACTAGAGCATTTTTTTCTTTTAAAAGTTGCTTAATATTATGTTCCTCCCCATGCTGGCTGATCCCAGGTTATAAAAAAGGCATATTTATAAATCATTTATACTTACATTATCTATGCTTTATGTAATTTAATAGCTATCAATATCAGTAAAATATTTTGCCTCTTAACTAACTCATCACATATACACATGCACTTTATAGGCATTTTAAATTTAATTTCCTTTAGGTATAACATATTGCAAGTCAAGCAATGAGTCTCATATGTTATTTTGTTCTTCACTTGTTCTTTCTATTCTGGCACTGCAATATGAAGCAGTTTTGCACAACAAAACAACATTAAAATAACCAAATAATACTTCTCAGTAGATTAAAAGTTGCAACTGAGAAAATGCCCAAAATAAAAGGTGTTCAAAAATAAGTTATCTTTAACAATAGTATACACAAGAAAATAACATGTGCTGAATGATTAAAATATCGCCATCTGCTGTGTCCATGGTTGCTTATAAAAAATCATGGAATGCCAAAATTGAAGGGCAAGTTTAATCTGGAACTTCTTGGTCTGCCAAACATTGTGCTAAATGCAAAATCTTAACAAATGAACAGAAGGATAGCCAGCTCCATTTCTGCTCAAAGTTCTTTGTCCTTGAGTAATTACATAGAACAAACAGCTTTGGTAGAAGACAAGAACTTGTTATTCATAACTAGCAATCAGATACATGAATTTTGGCTTCAGGACATTTTGTTTTTTTGGCTACTCTACACCTATGTATCCTTCAGTTTAGGAGTCCTTATTGAAGGTATTTTGCTAATCATTTAAAGCAAATTATGGAAGCTCATCAAATAAAAGTCTAACTGGAATAACAACTGCCATTATTTAAAGGACATTACAAAGCCTGTGGGTAACTGTTTTTTTTAAAGCCAGGGATGATTTTAATTGTACCCAAACTGAATCCCTGGGACATTTGTTGGATATATCTTACTTAGCCCTAAATTATTTACCTTTTGGTACAGAATAGAAACAGGATCAATTGGTATTCTACTTTCCATCTCTATTCTGCTGTTACTATGTACCTAAAAAGGTTAAGGCTGCAATGACAAAAGGCCATTCTCTAATTATCCACAGTATTGTTTCTAGTGGCTATAGACAGATAAACAGAAAGACAGACAGATGATCAATAATGGCTAGAATGCAATTAATATTTGTTCTTTATTTCTCTACTTTTGTCTGCCTTTTGTCCCATTTTTGTTAATAGTCCAGAATGTAGTAGGATAAGTAGTGCTGAGCAGGCATCAGTATGCCCATGTAACACTTCTGCTTCATGAGTGGCACTGACTGTCAGTTTGCTTCTGGGTGTAATTCAAGTTGCTGGCCATTATCTATAAAAGCCTAATCCAAAACTGGATTACTTGAGGAACCACCTATGTCCCATAGTAACTATCCAACTACAGTACTTTGATCTTGCAGGGTAGGTATGCTCGACGTTTCTGTGACTAAACAATATTGGAACCCTAGAATACACCTTTTTTGTAGTAGCATCTGACTTCTGGAATGAAATTCCAGTTCTGAATGAATCCCACCCTGCTGTTGTTTAGAAGAGCTATAAAGGCCTGGCTCTTCATTCAGGTCTTTGGCAAGACCAACTTCCTTATTCCTTCTAGTCTGTCATTCTGGTCATTTTTATCTTCTCTTTTCATTGTAAATTCTTTGATTATTGTGAGTTGCCCAGAGTCATTGGGAGCATTTAAACTGAATAATAAAGAAACATATTTAAATGTTTCTCATGTTTGCTGATATTTAATACATCTCTCTTTTCCATACATTGCTAACCATATTAAATAGTATATATGCTTGTTCTGATCTGGAGGATGCTGGGCACATACTAAATGGGAAATACTCAATTATTTTCTAATAGTATCTGTAGTTTTCTACTCTTTCTCCCAGATCTATCTTCCCTAAAGGAGGAACTCAGACTGGTGTTTTCCTGCACTACTTCTGTCTGACTTGTTACTTCTCCTTCTTCCAATGTGGTTCTTTCCTTACTAAAGAAGTATTTAAAACAATATTGTAGTCTGAAAAATTTCCAAAAGCTAACTGAATGTTACAAAAAATATTGTGAAGAATGAAAATCAATTAAAAGATTGGGCTGTACTTGTTTTGTGTTGGTTGTTTTTGGCTTAATCACAGAAGTGTATGTAGGCTTTTATCCTTTTCAGACTGGAATATTTTCCTTATAGGAAAAACTAGAGGAAAAATATCATTGATAGAATTTTTCTTTAACAATTGGGCAATACTTAAAGAAAAACCATCTAAAAAGGTAGCTTTAAATATTTTAGAACTTCAGTATTAATGCCACTTTCTCAGATTCATTATTTTTCCAAGAATTAATCCTGGGACTGTGCTTACTTGGAACACTAGATATAAATGTTAAAGTTACAGCTTAGCTTTGCTAGTAAAGGGCTTCTCTTCTCTTCTCTTCTCTTCTCTTCTCTTCTCTTCTCTTCTCTTCCTCTCCTCCCTTCCCTTCCCTTCTCTTCCCTTCCATTTTGAGCTGCAAAGACTTTTTTTGTCAGTTTTCAAGAATCACATCAGTTCTTCACATTTCTTCTCAAACCATCTGCTTTAAATGACGCTGAACTATATATATTTCTGATCTAATCACGTAATGCACCCTTTAACACATTGTTAATATTTTCTATAGCTTTGTCATAAAGGAACACTTCAAAAGCAGAACAAAAGGTTTTCCTGACCCTCTCAGTTTCCAGTGAAATATGGTAAGTCATCTGAATTATTAACAATTGCGCGGGGGAGAGAAGCAACAGAAACCTTAACCCAAATACTTAAACAGAGCCTTGGTGCCCAAGTATGATACCATCACAGAAGGAAGTAATTTCAGAATAAGTGGCCATGTGATCCAAAAGGCAGTATATAATAGCTGCTATTTAATAAAAAGCAGAACAAATCAAACTTTTTGTTATGTTGGGAAGACAGGAACTATTTAATAGTGGTTTGCTAACCCTGTGTCCTTTGGTGATTTTGACTAATGTCAGGGTATCAGTATCTGTTCTATATAAAATGGACGTGCTATAGCTGTGAATGCTTGGCTGCTATACTTTTAAGCTGTCACTTTCATGAAACAAGAAAAGTAGATGTATCTTGTGAAGCAGAAAAAGCAGGAAAAGAAAACTTTATATTGCCATATATAGGAACAGGACTTTTTTTTGTCATAGAACGCTCAGAATGGAGTTCCGGCACCTTTTTGGGATGGAACCTTTTAGGGTAGGCAAGGCGGGTTGTACGACATGTGTGAGTTCCGACACCTTTTTTTTTTTTTTACAAAAAAAGCACTGTATAGGAACTACATCTCCAAGTAAATTATAGTAAAATCAATACTAAAATTATGTGGTTCTATGTTCCTTCTACTTCCTTTTACTACACAAAGGCAAAACTATATGTAATAGAGATTTTCCACCATGTTATTCTTCCCAAGGCTGGATCAGAAATGGTGCTGGAAAAGTACAAGACTTAAAGAGGATGCTGCTTACATTAAGGCTCCCATATTTGGACTAAAACATTATTTTTTTTTGCTACCATTAGCTTATCAGGCAGATATTTTTGGGGGGCCCAGATCTGGCATGCCTAATGTGAGCTTAAAAAAAATATAAAAATAGAGGATGTAAAATTGGACCTTGGAGATCATCAAGTTTAAATCTTTGCCCAGTGCAGGAATTCACTTCTACAGGATCTTTAGCAGATAACTACCTGATTAAGCCTACTCTACCATCTCTGAAAAAAACCCTGTTCCATTATTGAACATATCTTATTATTAGGACATGTTTCCTGAAATTTAGTGCTTCCTTGTAATTTAAACTCAGTGTTCCATATTCTCTCCTGTTTCTGTTCCTATATATGGCAACTCCACAGGAATTAGAAAACTACTATTAGGTTTCCCTGAAGTCCTCTCTTCTTCATTCCTTCATGAAAAAAATAACATACAAATTATTCCAAATGTTGCTTTTAGATATTTTTTCCAGATTCCTTATTAGCTTGGTTACTCAATTCTGGACTGATCCAGTTTATCAATATCTTTGTAAAAAAAATCTATATTCATGATTTGAAAGACCAACAGTGAAAAACAATATCTTTGTTTTGGATTGTTATATGAAATTAAAAATAGTATTATTGATTTGCTATAAAAGATCACGGTTAAATAAGGTTACATCACACTCAGATACTGAGCATTCTTTGTATATAAAATTGTTTTTATGTGGTATGTTTTAAGCTTACAAAACATCAATTGTCAAACCACAAGATCTTCACAAGTTCAGAATAAATAAATGAAATTTAATAATGAACTTGTCTCAGATTGGCAGAAAATTGCTAATAAGAAGTAAAATGGTTGATAATGGCTACTAAAATGGATGATAATGGCAATCATACTGTTATTTATTTAATTAATATCCAGCCCTTATTACTTTTATAAACCACTGAAAGTGGGAAACATATTGAATACCTCTTTTTCCATTTTCCTCACAATAAGAACCCCGTGAGGTGAATGGGGTTAAGAGAGAGTGACTGGCCCAAGGTCACCAAGTTACTTTTCATTCCTAAGGTAGGACTAGAACTCACAGACTCTGGGTTTCTAGCCTTACAGTAACAACTAGACCAAAGTAGCTCTAGTGTTTATATATATAATAAATAAAATTAAATCCCCTACTAGTGTAAATTTGCTTTTGTCACTAGTCCAACCCCCTGCTGCAGCAGGAAATACCATTTAAGACAAGTGACTGTCCAGTCTCTGACAATGCAGGATAGGACAAGGCTTGGGCTATCACTGTGTTTTTTCATATTCTTATGATTTATGTTCTTATGCTACTCTTGCTTGTAATCTTGGCAGGATGGCCAGATAAGGATCTCTTTCCTGATAGGTCCAAAGGAATGATGTGCATAGGAAGACATAGATCAATAAAGTCAGGAAATCAAAGAAAACAAACTGGTACATCTCCTATGCATTGTGACTTTCCCAACACTACATGTGGAAGTAGGGCAAGAGAAATAAATGTCTGGGATAAGAACCAGGCAAAAATATCGCCTTTTATTAAATGCATTGTGATAATTACTATTTTATGCTATACCTTGATATGTTGTCAGGTAATTCTGGAAAAACTAAAATAAAAATTGCCTGGGGTCACTGCTTATTTCCTATTGCCAACTGATACAAAACACATAGAACAAATAAAAATATAATAAGTTAAAATATTCCTAACAAATTTAAGATAAATCAAATTAGGTTTTAATGAGAAAAAGCAAACAAAGAAAACTATTTTTGTTTTGTAATTCAATTTCCAAATAAAAAAGCATTGCATATAGCTTGCAAACTAAACAGCTACAGAGAGAGAGAGAGAGAGAGAGAGAGAGAGAGAGAGAGAGAGAGAGAGAGAGAGAGAGAGAGAGAGAGAGAGAGAGAGAGAGAGTATAGGTAATTCAATGATTGCAGTCTTTCTTGAATGTCTAAGAATGTTGTTTCAAATATTTTATTAATAAACTTTTCTCATATTAAATATATTTTGGACTGGCTTTGTAATTTTTGTAAGACCCACGTTTTCTTATGAAGGACACAAGTTAAGTCATTCTTTAAACTGTTGAAACATTTGCACTAAAATTACTCACATAATGGTTTAGAATTACAATATTCAATCTGTATGTTAATACTTTTGTAGATATATTTGTATAAAGGTATAATATGAATAAATGAAACTTTTCTTTTTTGTAACATTGAAGTTCCAGGTTATATGGTTTGAAAGAAACATTTAACATAACTTTTTTTTCAAGAAGATGCAGTGTCTAATCTAATTGTTTGTGGTTGATATCTACATTTCATTCTAATGTAAAGGATCCAGATGCTTAGTTTTTGTGAGGTGTAGTTGACTGTACTTCAACTGAAACCATCGTAACCATCTGCAATAAAATCTTCCTCTCTGCTTTTTTCATTACTAGGAACATGGTTGGACGCATAGACTAAACATTTAACAGTTGTAAGCAACCAGCAGTTTTATTTCTTCATATTACGCTTGCAGAGTCATTCTGCATTCAATTTGTTTATGAACATCAAAAGACCCTTCCTTCCAAAACACCCGAAGGGTTTTTTAACTGTTAAAGATTATTTATCTTCTGAGATGCTTGAATATAAGCTATTTAATAAGAAAATAAAAATTGCTTGATTATTTTATTCTGTTTTTAAATAGGAATCACCTAACTTTCCCATGCATGCCGACAACGCCACTGAAGCTTGAGTTCAAATTTCCGGTATTCATGCAATATCTAGGACGTGAGTTTCAAGTTACAGGGTGAGATGGCTTTCTGGTATTATGATAGGTTCAAGAATACAGTTCAAATTATTTGGAACAATGTCTCAGATTTTATGGTTATCTAATGTAAGCCACCTAAATTTTCCCAAACAGCAAGCTGGATGGTATACAAATTAAATAATAAATATAAAATAAAATAAAATAATAAAATAAAAGTGTAACACACCAAATTAATGACCAATTTGGAAAACATCAGGTGACAGATGACTGAAATTTTACTATACTTATTTTTTCATGCTTTTTCATGTGCAGAAAATAGGACATAGTTAAGTGTATATGTATGTGTATGTGTACACATATACATTTATAAATGTGAACTTAATTGCATTGATAAAACAATCCTAAAGTTAATCTTCAGCAAATGATTTACAGTATAGGGGGCGAATCTTTGGCCCCCTCGGAGAGGGTACGCAATCTGGGGGTCCTCCTGGATCCACGGCTGACACTGGACGACCAGTTGGCGGCTGTGGCCAGGGGGGCGTTTTACCGGGTACGCCTGGTGCACCAGTTGCGGCCTTTTCTGGACCGGGATGCCTTGCGCACAGTCACCTATGCTCTTGTCACCTCCCGCCTGGACTACTGTAATGCTCTCTACATGGGGCTTCCCTTGAGGAGCACTCGGAGGCTCCAGTTAGTCCAGAATGCGGCCGCGCAGGCGGTGATGGGAGCGACTCGTCGCTCCCATGTAACGCCGCTGCTGCGCGAGCTGCACTGGCTGCCTGTGGCCTTCCGAGTGCGCTTCAAGGTGTTNTCGGCTGGCGACCCCCAGGGGGAGAGCCTTCTCTGTGGGAGCACCCACCCTCTGGAACGAGCTGCCCCCAGAGATCCGGGTGATTCCGGATCTCCCCTCCTTTCGCCGCGCCCTTAAGACTTGGTTATTTCAGCGGGCAGGACTGGCCTAGGGGTATTTTAAATTGGTTTTTAACAAAATTTTTAGTATAAGCGGCCTACTGAATATCTATTTTTAATTACTTTTAAATTTTGTATTATATTGTATTATTGTTTTTAAGTTGGCTGTAAGCCGCCCTGAGTCCTCCGGGAGAAGGGCGGGGTATAAATTTAATAAAACTAAAACTAAACTAAACAGTATAGTCATTTTACAATTAAAACATTCTGAATTTTTCTATTTTTAAAAAATTATAAAACAGCTTTAAAAGTCTTTTGCATAAGACAGAATAACAGAGTGCAACAGTGCAAATTTAACCTAAAATCCGAGTGAGTAGACATATATATCAATACTAAATGTTTACATAGCTTGATGCACACCAGAACTTTAAAAGTGAGAATACTACAAGTTAAATCTCTGTTTTAAAAATAAACTTTTGTGATTTGTTGTGCCACAACTTCTAAAACATATAGCCATTTGTGAAGATAGTTTGACTATATATTAATGGCAAGACAGGAGCATAGGACAAATAGACACGTAAATGTAGTATTATTTATAATCCCTTTGTCCAGTTACACTATTATTTAAATGTGAAATTAATCATCTGATTAGTAATTGATAGAATGTGTATACAATAGGAACAATTGCAACCAAACTGCAATATACAGAATCAGACTGTAGTCTTTTGGGGACAAAACATGGATTCATTACTGGTCTCTAATATTAAGGACAACCTAAACCTTCTACCTTATTGGGCATTTTTTCTTTTTCTATTTTTGCCATACAGTAAAAGATAAAAAAGGGGGACTAGCACAAATCAATAGAAGTGACTAAAGGTAGAAGGAGAAAAATTACAGACGACGACGAGTATTTTATTTATTTTGTCTCCGAAGAGAAGACGAAGTAACAGAATAACTGAAGGGTAGGAACAGATAAGGTAAAGTCGAATTAAAGGTTATCGACAATACCTGACCTCCGGTTTTACTACTATTTTTTGCTTCTGACCTGTTACACAGATCATTACTTAAATACAACTTTTGTTTTCCAGTCATTAGGACATGAATTCATGGAGAACAGGAGTAAACAATCAAGCACTGATTCTTTCCAAAGTCACTCTGCTGATTTATATTGCCTTCAGGTGGTAAAGTCTGAAGGAAGCAGTCAGTGTCCAAGGAAGCAGTGAGAGAATATTGGAAAGGGCACAAAGCAAATGACCAAAGGCCTTGTGCAAAAATCATTGTATGAAGTAATTATTGATCTAGATCTGTCAATCTGAGGGCAACCTTTTCCTGACAGTTCAATGTTGCAGAACAAGGACAAAGAAGTAGAGTAATTAATGGAACACAAGTAAAACAGCCACCCACAGTGACATACACAAATGTGAATGCTACTTTATTCTCACAGTAAGTGGGAATAAGGTGGCATATACATTTGATTGAATGAAATGAAACCATTTTAAAAGCGAGAGCGAGACTGAGAAAAGGAAATGCCCCATCCCTGCTTAATTGGGAGGGGAGGGAAGGGACTGGATCAAGCTCAAATTGTTTCAAAAACTGCTTGAGAAGCATAAGAAAGACAGAGGAGCTTTGCTCCAAGCTGTGATAAGTAGAATAGCAGATAATGTTCCTTGTCAGATTAAACTGCATTCTCTGAGGCATGATGGAGACATTGAAAACTTTTGGGAAGATTTGAAAATACATCCTAGGATTCTAAATAGTTAGAACACCAGTGGATACCAAGGTTAACTCCTCTGTTCCTGGAAAAGTTTTGACAGTGTATAGATATGGAAGATTATGATACAGTAAGTCACTTAATTTTAAAATAATATGATGGAAACCCAGATACACATATTGAATGTAATAGATGGAATATAGTCCCTGAGTTGATCTCTACTCTTCTTTTATACAATTATAATATGGTGTGGGAAAAGATGTGTTGAGGATTTATATTTAATGACAAAACAAAATATATAACCACTTATCTGATAGCAGTTGCTACAGTGTTCTTGTTTACATTTGGTAAATTGATGACCTTTAATTCAGATTTTTCAGAAGAAAGTTTTACCACTTTCTTTCTCTTTCAGTATTTCAGATACAGTGCATATATGATAATTTTTAATTAATTGAATTTGTTAATGGCATTAAATATAAATGCTTTATTTCTATATTAAACAGTTATTATAAAATATTGTTTTCATCTATAATTTCTTCAAAGGACCTAAAGGCAATATGTTATGTAAGGGGGTGCAATTACTGAGATATGCAATGGCTACTGTTGCCTAAAATATAGATTTATGGGATTTATCATAGGATATGGCCATTGATTTCTCCCTTTAGTTTTATTGTTTTGCTATTTCTCCATCCACACAGATTCTCAAAAGTGTGATAGAAATCAGTGTTGAAGTTGTACACTTTAAGTTGTGTAGACTTCAAATCCCAGAATTCCCAACCAGCATGGGAAATAAATAATTCAATAATTAAAACATAGACACACTTCTGTACAAATAAACACTGTTCCATAAATGCAAACAAAAATAATACAGTAAAGGGATCAAGAATGTCTAGAAACTGAAGGATATTATCCATATCTCAGCTGAATTTTTCAGCCTGAGAAAGGAAGGTACTGCCATCTATCTAGTCTGTATCTGACAAAATTCTGTCAAAGCTACTAATAACTGCTTCTTCCTGGAAGCCAAAAATCAGAAGTCTACCAAATTTTATAAAAAGGTAATTACTTTAATGTGAATCAGTGACACGATGAAGTAAGCTGCATCTCATGGAGTCTTATGCCTTATATCAAAATTTGTTAGCTGAAAAAGATGCTATTTGATTCTTGATTTTTTTTTCTCACCATGCTGCTCTCATACAATGTCTATTTTTTTCTAGAAAGAAAGGCAACTGATGCATTTACTTAACTGCAAAGTAATTTCTTACATTTTATGTTCTCTTTTTCGTTTACTTCTCTTGAGTGCAATATGAAAAGATGCTGTGAGCAAATGCATCACTACAGAGCCTTCGCAAACAAAAACTATTCATTAAAAACTCTCATTAAGCACAGCTTGAAAGGAAGATGTGTAGGAGAGGAGCAGATGATATTCTTTATCAAAATGATCACAGGATTGCTCCACCTGGATATTTTCAGGAGCTATTAGACAGAATTATGCACACTTGGTCGTGTAACATTAAAAATGTTATGTGACACACAAATGATAATTTCTGAAGGACACAGAGATAATCAAACTAAGAAGAGGAATCTTCCTCACATTATGATGAAAGGAATATTTCAGAAATGTGATGATCTGATAAGGACACTATAGACCTGCTATTGGTTTGGAGAGCAATATGGAAATTCAAACAAGATCTAACATTTGTAATGTATTTATAATATAATCTGATGAGAAATTAATAATTGACTTTTCTTTTATAAGATGGTATAATATATGCTCTAATTACCAATACCCAGATGAGATTTCCTCCCAAATAATTATGTGTTAATTGGGAGAAAATAATCTCACAGTAGCCATTAAAAGCAGAAGAAGCTGTTGAAAATAAATGCATGAGCAAGAGGTGCAAATGGCTTTAGATTTTGCTAGTCACAAAAAGTAGATGCCTTTGAAGACAGCCATAATATCAGCTGCTGCTTGAAAGGGGCTGTTTCTTCAGAGTGACTTATAGATAATCAGTCCTGGATCTCTCCCCTTTTATTCTAATATACATACCGATATATGTGTGTGAAATGGAGAAAATTATGTAGAAAATATACCGAGGATCATTTCTATCTGAATGTGGACCATTATTATTGAACATGTTTTTTTTCTATTTTTCTTAGAAACAATAGTTGTCTTTGGAAGATGGTGATAACATACAACTATGGTATATTTCAAATTCCTAGTCTTTATGAGCATCTGGGTATTTATACTCTGCCCTACATGAATTTCCATTTTTTAAAGACAAATCTAATGTATATATAGTATGTTACATTGTAACCTTGTAGAGGACTCTTGATGGTGATATGACAATCCTCAATAGAAGATACAGATGATTCATTCACATGTTACAGATTTTCCCTTTTTTTAGAAATGGAGTTTGAGGGGAAAAAGGTTCAGAAGCTCTTCATCTGAGTCAGAGGATCTCAACTAAATTAGTTTAAGTGCTTAAACATTGTATTATTTTTAACATATTTATTTTTAACATATTTATTTTAGTTTATCAACAAGAATAAAGGGCAAAACAGAAAAATTAACATCCAACACTAACAATGAAAAAAAAGAAAAAATGTATAAATTTAAGTAACCACAAGAATAAGGGCTATAAGGTTAGTGTTGGTATCAATAATTTACACAATTTTGTTCAGAAATAAATGTAATATACAATAATAAAAGTCTGGTGGATTTCTAGAATTACAACTAATATGAAAATGGTTTCTTCACTTAGAAACATTGTCTTTGCCAATGTTTGATAAATATGGTAATAGTGGTGATATGGATTTCTTTTTTTGGCATTGCTACCACAAATTTGTCTTAAACTTCATCAAATGTACCTCAATTGTAAAGATGCTGCTTTTTAATTATTCATACTTAAGTCATGAAGTGTTGTTGGGATTTCTCCCAGTTTGCTGTAATTGTTAATGGACACTATGCAACTTATTAAACAGCATGAGAAAAAATAGAATAATGTAATAAAGAAATATGATTTGCAGAGTACAAATAAAAAAATCTGGATAGGATCTGACTTTCCCCCACTTGATCTTCAAAATACAGATCATTCTTACTCACCTGAAGATGATGATGATGATGATAACATCAACAACATAATAACATTTTACAGTAATTTGAGCAATTGTGGAAGAAATAAATGGTTGTATCAATAGTAATAGGACTCTTTGGAACAATACCCAAAAGGTTGCCTAGATACATAGAAATTTTGAACTTTGCAAAAAACCACCTTACTCGGAAATGCCTGTATACTCAGACATTGCCTTAATAGCTCTTAGGTCCTTGGACTTGAACTCTTAACTTTTTATCTGTACTAGACTGTGAATCTATTACTATTATTATTATTATTATTATTATTATTATTATTATTATTATTATTATTATTATTATTATTATTATTATTATTATTATATAATTTAAACTAAATTTTATTTTGGTTTGTATTAATATATGCAAGAATATATTTATTATCATAATTGATTTGAAGAATCCTTTGTGTAGAATACAAAAGCTGTATGACATACCATGCTATGGCCATGAAAGTTGGAGGCAAATATAGAAACTTGATTTGTTATATCCAAATTGCTATGCAGGAAATAAAAAAATTACTCTTTGATCTAGCCAGAGAAAAAGAGGATTTTACAAATCTGTCCAGTTATTGGATTTATAGCTTTACCTTTCCAAATAGGTACCCTAAGGTAACATACAACTTTTTGAAAAAGCAATACAATCCAAGGTAAGAAGAGCAGTCAAGACAATAACAAAGCTAAAATGATCAAAAAGAAAGAGCCTGGAAAAATAATTGGCTAAGAATAAAGTCAATTTACCAGAATTAACATGATGTAAAAGCAATGAAAAGTTAAAGAATACAAAAATCAGCTTTCTGGATTAGTGAAATAAAATTGATAGTGACATTACAGTTCCACAAAAGGAATTATGCTTGGATAAATTTGGGTAAATCAGCTTGGTAGAATGTAAAATGAAACTCTATGGCCAGTAAGACTATAATGAATATAACTCACAAACCTATGTACTGATTTCTATGAAAGGTGGCCACTTCCTTCCCTCAAAATAGTTCTTTAAATTCACCCACACCTATAAAATTATAGGGATTTTTAGGCATTTCAAAATTTTGTTATGCAATATAATTTGAACATGGAACTTTGGACTTCCTGAATAATTCTTTGCAATTTGAAACAAATCAAAATAAACTCCGCCCATCTACAGATCAACATAGACTTAAAATCAGAATATAAAGTGAATTGGATCCTCCTTGGGAATAATAAAGCTTTGCTTAAATAAACCTGAGGAAGCTTTGCTTACAAATTTAAAATTATAATTAATAAATAAGCTAATCAAAGATGATGAAACCCTATGTTTTCTAGCATCTAGTCACTCTAGAGATATAACATAGGGTTTCTCCATCCTAACTAAAGATGTGGAATGTAAGACTATATTCTATAATAATAATAATAATAATAATGATAAAGTTGGAAGGGACCTCGGAGGTCATCTAGTCCAACCTCCTGCTTAGGCAGGAAACCCTATACCATTTCGGACAAAGGGCTGTCCAGTTTCTTCTTAAAAACTTCCAGTGTTGGCGCATTCACCGCTTCTGGAGGCAGGTTGTTCCACTAGTTAATTGTTCTAACTGTAAGGAAGTTTCTCCTTAGTTCTAGGTTGCTTCTCTCTTTGGTTAGTTTCCACCCGTTGCTTCTTGTCCTGCCTTCAGGTGCTTTGGAGAATAGCCTGACTCCCTCTTCTTTGTGGCAGCCCCTAAGATATTGGAACACTGCTATCATGTCCCCCCCTCATCCTTCTCTTCGTTAAACTAGACATACCCAATTCCAGCAACCGTTCCTTATATGTTTTAGCCTCCAGTCCCCTAATCATCTTTGTTGCTCTTCTCTGTACTCTTTCTAGAGTCTCAACATCTTTTTTACATCGTGGTGACCAAAACTGGATGCAGTATTCCAAGTGTGGCCTTACCAAGGCATTGTAAAGNTTTTGGCAGCTGCAGCACACTGCTGGCTCATATTTAAATGATTGTCCACTAGGACTCCGAGATCCCTCTCACAGTTACTACTATTGAGCAAGGTACCCCCTATACTATACCTGTACATTTGGTTTTTCTTGCCTAAATGTAGAACCTTACTTTTTTCACCATTGAATTTCATTTTGTTAGATAGCGCCCAGTGTTCAATGCAATAAGATTTGTCTGGCATGATCTGTTTTTGACAAACCTGTGTTGGCTTTTAGTAATGACTTTGTTTGCCTGTAGGTGTTTGCTGATTCATTGTTTGATTATGTTTTCCAGAATCTTCCCAGGTATTGAGGTCAGGCTGATAGTCTGTAATTTCCTGGGTCCTTTTTTTCCTTTTTTGAAGATGGGAACTACATCAGCTCTTTTCCATTCTTCTGGTAGTTCCCCAGTGCTCCAGGATCTTTGAAAAATATAGTTCAGTGGTTCTGAGATCACATCCGCCAGCTCCTTAAGAAGCCTGGGGTGTAATCCATCTGGTCCTGGTGATTTGAACTCATCTAGGCTGGACAGGTGTTCACTTACCATTTTCTTGCCTATCTTAACTTGTATCTCTATTTTGTTTTTTATGGCACTATTTTTGGTAGGTTGGTCTGTTTTTTCCCTTTGTGTAAAGACAGATGCGAAAAATGAGTTAAATAGTTCTGTTTTCTCCCTGTTGCTTGTCACCTTCTTGCCACTTTCACCCACTAATGGACCAATTGTTTCCTTCACTTTTTTCTTGTTTTTTACATGTTGAAAGAAGCTTTTTTTGTTATCTTTGACTTTGGTTGCAAGCCTTAGTTCATTCTGAGCCTTAGCTTTCCTCACTTCGTCTTTGCAGGCTCGGGCTATTTGCTGATATTCTGACTTAGTTATGTGTCCCTCTTTCCACTTTCTATACTTGTTCTTTTTATCTTTCAATTGATCAGAGAGTTCCTTATGCAGCCATGCTGGTTTCTTTTGAGAGCCGTTAGTTTTCCTCTTTGTTGGTATTGTGCTAGACTGGGCCTTTATTATCTCACTTTGCAAAATTTCCCAAGCCTCTTGAGTTGTTTTCCCCTGGAGGATTCTCATCCATGGAATCCTTCCCAAACCCTCTCTAAGTTTATTGAAATTAGCTCTTTAAGACTCTAGTTTGACTGTGTTCTATTGCTTGTGCTTCCATAATGTTGAATTCCAATATTGCATGGTTACTTCCTCCCAACGTTCCTATGGCTTCAACATCTTCTATCATTTCATCTCTGTTAGTGAAAATTAGGTCCAAAATGGCTAATCCCCTAGTTCCCGTCTCTACTTTTTGGGAGACAAAGTTGTCTGCTAGGTTTGTCAGGAATCTGTTTGATCTTCCACTCGGTGCAGAGTTTGTCTCCCAGTTGATGTCAGGGTAGTTAAAGTCACCCATCACTATTGTGATGTGCTTCCTACATACCTTAGTTAGCTGATTAGCAAAAAGTTCATCTATTTCCTGTGTTTGGTTGGGTGGCCTATAGTATACACCTATGGCAATGTCGTTTCCCCCCCTTTTATATTGATATATTTATATTTATATATTTACCTCCACCGTTATTGATTTAAGACGAGAAGATTAATACATGTTTTCAATGTTTTTGTTAATTCATACCATATCCATGGTATGATCATGTTTTTAATTCTATATCAGCAAGTTGTTTTAAACTCTTAGCAACCAAATAGATTTTCTCCATGACAATCAATTTCTAATCTGATATTTTAGGCCTTCCAATGGTGCACTTATTATTGCAAATGACCCCATCCATCTTGTTCCTGACTGTCCTTTTGGTCTTTTACCATCTACCTTTCCTGACACTGGATACTTTTCCAGAGATCTAGGTCTTTGTATAATGTGCCCAAAGAAGGATACATTGAACCTGGTCAATTGTGCCTCAAGTGAGAACTCTAGTTGATTTTTTCAGTGATCCATTGGTTTGTTGTTTTCTTGGCTGTCCATAGTATTCTCAAGAGTCTTATCCAACACCAAAGAAATCAATACTCTTCCTATCCTGCTTCTTCAAAGTCTAACTTTCACTTCCATAGAATGTCACAGAGAATGCATGGCTTGTACAATTCTTCATGGTTACTCTACCCAGCACTAGTCTGTTATATATTGCTTAACTGTTTGTTCCTTTACTGTTGATGGTTGGTCCAAAAAGGCAGAAGGCATCCACTACTTTAATATCTTTACTGCCAATTCTAAGCCTAGTTGTTTTAGCTGTTGTTATTAGTTAGTCTTCTTTATTTTAACCCCATTTCTTCACTGTGTTCCTTAACTTTTATTATTAGAACTTGCAGGGGAGTGTCATCAGCATAATAAAGGTTATTGAAGATTTTCCCTCCAATTTTAAAACCATGCTTAACTCTTCCCAGTGCACCTTCTCTTAATATACAGTATACGTAGCAAATACCAATGACCATACAGAGGGCTCTAAAACTGGAATATGATATCTCTAAATGGAGAGAAAGCACCAGATCATTTTTTTTAAAAAAAATAGGCCAACCCTTAGCAAACATAAAACCATTTTAAGATTCTGTTAGCATAGTTGAAAAAAGTTTCATAATGACAAAACTTTCATTTTTTCAATAATTCTTTTTCTAAAAAATATGTGACACCCTATAGGAAAACTGTTATCAAAAAGCCTTTCCAGACTTATAACCTGTCTGTCAAGTTTCAAATCCAGCACATTTTGCAGCATTTGCTGAAAAATTATAAATCTGTGAATTAGAGGGAGAACAGCCTTTTTCAAGAAAGTAAAGTTAAATGATTTTCTATAGCACACATTATTCTCCAATCTTTCAGAATGCCTTCTTCCTAAAGATCTTTTTCAAAAACATATGTGGAAAGTAGAACAAAAATGCTACAATAAAAATAATACAACATTGCTTTTATCCTTCAGAAATGAAACCAAATGTTATTGCAACACTGTTTTGAAGACTTAAGGAAGAAAACTTGCAATTTTTTTAGAGTAACTTTAAATATTTTGCTTCTATTTCTTCAGACCAAACATAAGTATGATAAAACACATAAAACATGATTTCCTATGGAGTTTACAGGCTGTGTTCAAGGACTTGGCTCAAGATGTAAAGAAAAGAACGCACATGTGTTGAAAAGGGTCCAACTGGCTATGGGAGCCACTGCTTTCTGACTTTTGTGTATTTGCTCCCTTCAGTTTTCTCTTAGCAGAATCATGTATTGCTTATTCAATCTTCACATCCTCATTAGCTCTTTAAAGAAGGATTCTGCATAGGTAAGTGAGCAGGAACTTGAGAGTAGGAAAGTAGGATAGAATTAATTGTTCATAGTTGATTGTAAAAAGTGCAAGAGAAAACATAGTTTTTATTGGCTTTTGTGAATATTAAAAAAATAAAAGAGATTGTCTAAATGCAAGGCCAGAATCAGTCAAAACTATCACTGTGCATCTGCCAATGTTTGTATGAACCAAGATATATTTCTAATTGTTGGAAACTTATTTTTAATTCA
This sequence comes from Protobothrops mucrosquamatus, assembly GCF_001527695.2. Classification (NCBI taxonomy): domain Eukaryota; kingdom Metazoa; phylum Chordata; class Lepidosauria; order Squamata; family Viperidae; genus Protobothrops; species Protobothrops mucrosquamatus. The sequence goes on along the minus strand of NW_015386841.1, from coordinate 403,617 downwards.
TGACTTTGCCAGCTCCCTTGTATGCATATGGAAGCACGTAAAGAGCAGGAAATAAAAGAATAAGCATCTTTTACTATTATCTGCCTCATTCCCTTATTCTGATTGGTAGTGGGGGTTTGACCCAGAAATAAAAAGGAGAGTGAGAATAAGAGGTTGGGAGATTTTTTAAAAAATCTGGACACACAAAGTAAGTATCTGCGGAAGGACTGGGTTTCAGTAATGAAATATGTGTTGTGACATCACAGTAAAAATATGAAAAAGTCTTGTTGCAAATTTCATCATTAGGGGATCATTATGGTTACGAATGGAATTTCTGTTTATGGGTAACACTGTTTCAAAAGAGGAATCTGGACTGTTGTAATACATTTGTTTAGACTTTATAAATATTAGGAATGTGATTAATGTTCTTCCTTGGAAATATAAATCAAGAATTGAGCAATAAGCCAGAAATCTTCCAATCTTTCCCAATTAGTCGGTCATTAAGCAGAAACCCTGAATATAGACTCAGTGGACTTGAGGTCTTATTTTCTCAGACACAAAGCTGTTTAGGCTTCAGGCTTTCATCAAGTTACATGAACTAAATTATGTCCTTGTCCTTGAATATTAACACTGTTTCTTGCAATGCCTATGTTCTTTTTAATTTTCTTGGACAGCAAGTCTTCCTGTCTAATGCTGTATCCCTTTACTAATTTTTTTGTATTATTAATTTGTGCAGTAATTTAGACACCTAGCACCAGGAGGTTGGAACTAGCTACAGAATCAGTGTCTGGTTATTAAACTTCAATATATAGATTTTTTTTTAAAAAAAAATCTTATTCTTTTAGTGCTCTTTTCCCCTATACTATACCAAGTAGTATAGTTATAATAATATATTAGCAGAGAGAGCAATGATATTATAAATATTGCACTGAATGATTTTTTTTAAAAAAAACTACTTTTGTAATGTCATTCATTAAACATCAGATTGATTTATTGTAAGGTGTCCTTTATAAATTATTTTCATTATGTTTTATCACACTACATGCTACTGCCCTAGAGGATAGACAAAAGGGGGGGAGGGGAGAATCGAGCTGAATGGCATGTGTAATAGACTGCTTTAATTAAAATAGTGCAATGAATATTTGAATGTTATTAACAAAAATGATTTTATTTTCTAGATAATTGTCCAGGTGCTTTTGGTTTAACTCTTTTAAGGATAATTTTATTCAGTTTTATTTGTAGACAAAAAGAAAAGTAGGGAAATTGGATAAAAGACATCAGGCAAAGAAATAAAAGGACTGTAGAGGAAAACCCTATACAATACAACTGAATAACCTGCATGCAAGATGGCAGGAAATGGTAGAATCTGTAAGAAAAAAAAAACAGGTATTGATAGCAATCCAGAAAATAACTAAACTTATTTGTGGCTGGCTATAGAAAGAATAAAACATCCCAGTCTGAATAGTAATCCTGCTAAGCCACAATTTTGGCTTGTCCCAGTTTGCAGCTACTAATAGGTTTTGTCTTGTTAAAGAAACAAATACTTAACTCTTTTCATAATGCAGAACCCCCACTACCACCACCACCATTACTACCAAACAATCAACAATCCATTTTAGAGAACTTCATTGTTGATTATAGAGTGGCATTTACTTTCAAAGAAACAGGAGATGTTGCTGCTGGTAGACCACTAGAAGAAACACTGTTGAGTGTTTCTCTGTATTTTCTGCTTTGAAATTGATTGTGCAGAGCTTCTTGAACTAGTGAAGGCAGATTGCCAAAGATCATGAAAATATATACTGTATGTTGTGACAGAATGAAATCAATTCTTATTTGGATTGAAAGTCAAGAGTATGAAAGTGACATACATCAGCAGGTCATCTCTACACTTGCTCTTCTGCTGTCATCGCAGTACAAGAAAGACATACTGTAAATCCCACTGTATTTACATTGTATTTACTCTCCATACTTCTGAGCAAACTCAAAATCCTGTGTATAGAATCAGAGACTGTACAGTTGGAAGGACCACAAGGGTCATATACTTTAAGCCTCAGCAATGTTTAGGAAAACCAATTAAACCATTTATGATAGATGGCTGTCCAGTATCAATGTAAATGGTTCCTCAGATGGACAAATCGGAGCCTCCATTGGTACACTGTTATATAGATATTGCCATTAGAAAATTGTTCATTATTTAAATGAAATCTATATACTGTCACTGCAACTTGTATCGGTTTATTTCTGTTCCTAGTTTGTTGGTCATGGAAAATAATTCTTGATTATCTTCCTTATAGTTTCCTTTTGTGTATCTGAATATAGCTATCCTGAATCTTCTAGATCTTTTCTCCAGACTGATCATCTCAAGTTTCTTTAGCCTACCCTTGTAGGGCATGTCCTTTTGTCCATGTATCATTTTCACTTCTTCAAGCCCTTCCTAACCTTTCAATAAGATTCTGGAAATGCAATATTCAGAATTGTAATAATAGTCCAGGTATGCTCTCATTGTATATTGTTCATTACTTTTTGACATAAACGGTGAAATGGATTGTTTTAATGTTCTGTCACTGGAGTTTTTCCTTAAGCAGAAAGTATTTATGAGAACACCACCAAAGCCTCACATTACTTGGATGGATATAGTTTGACAGCCATAGCACTAAATCCATTTTTCCTGTCTTCAACTATGAATCTCTGATTATATCTTTATACTACAAAAATATGATTTAAGGCATTAACCTATAAAAAACACAACTGTCTGTATCCTGTTGTGAAGAATGGAATAACATGCTGAGGAAAGAGATTGCTGAAACTGTTTTAGGTTTTATTCATTTTCTCACCTTTTAATTTATTTAATGGTTTTAGTTACAAGCCTTAAGTTTGATTTATCTTATGCCAATATAAGAAATGTTAGACTTCTCTTTTATTATTTATTTAGTAGGATTCTAGGTACCCACAATTATCTGACTCTTGGTAATATTCAGAAAATAATTAGAAACACAAACAAGATCTGTTTTCATACTGTGCATTGAGGAGATGGACACAGCAGCAGCCAAAAAAGCTAATACAATCCTGGGTTGTATAAACAGAGGCATAGCATCAAGATCACGTGAGGTATTAGTACCACTTATAAGACCACACCTGGAATACTGCAGCCATTTTTGGTCACCATATCACAAAAAGATGTTGAGAATTTGAAAAAAAATCCAGACAAGAGCAACTAAGATGATCAAAGGCCTGGAGACTAAAAATACGAAGAACGGTTGCAGGACTTGGGTTTAGCTAGTCTAAAAAAAAGAAGAAATAGGGAAGACGTGATAGCAGTATTACAGTATTTGAGAGGCTGCCACAAAGAAGGGGAGGTCACTTTGTTCACCAGAGCACTAGACGGAAAGACGAGAAACAATAGCTGGAAACTGATCAAAGAGAGAAGCAACCTGGAATTAAGAAGAAACTTCCTGACAGTGAGGACAATTAACCAGTGAAATAGCTTGCCCCCAGAAATCATGGGTGCTCTATCATTAGAAATTTTTAAAAAGAAGCTAGACAGTCACTTGTCTGAGATGGTATAGGTTCTCCTGTTTCAGCAGGGGGCTGGACTAGAAGACCTCCAAGGTCTCTTCCAGCTCTATTCTCTTCTAGGCTGGTCTTAAACCTACTGTTTATATTAGGCATCCTTTGAACAAGTTTGTTCTTGGACAATGAGTGAATAAATGTAAACCCGAGAATTATTGCTTTTAACAATAGATGGGGATTTTTTAAAGTCTTTGAATGACTTTTTTCCTGTGCCGTCTCCCTTCTCTGAGGCATTCCTAGGTCTTTGTTCCATTACACTTTGGTTCTGCTCCAGGTGTTAACTAATAATGTGTGTTAACTAACACACATTATTTCCAGCAAGCAAGAAGCTTGATTCAGTCAAATCATGCCATAATGGCAGGATCCCTGGAACAGGGACCCAAACTGGTGGCATCTAAAACAAACAAAAAAAAAACTGTGATCAAAGCAGCAAAGGATAGTTTCTTTAGAGCAAGTGAATGGGCAATCTTAGTTTTCATGTTCAACTAGGCTTTTAGGAAAGCACAAAGGAAAGTAGGAGCACTTACTGTTAGTTGTTAGGGTTACCTTTAAAACAATATTTGACAGACTTTTTCAATTTTTAGTTGGTAGTTTCTGTTTTTCTGCATTGATTTAGAGCAACTTCAATTCTTTGCTGGATAATTTGAAAATACCTATATGGTTGCTTTGTTATCCCATTCTACTTTAAAATATATTTGGATATAAATATTTATATAGATTTGTGAAACTAAGAACCCAATCAAGACTTGCCCAAGAGATTTTTGGGTATTACTATTTACAACAACAAGAAGAAGAAGAACAATATTGGATGATGTGATTATTGAAAGAAGATTTTATTTTGCTTACTTTCAAGCATTATTCTAAACCTTAAGGGCAAAGAGAAACAAATTATCATTTCAATAGCAGCACTTGGATGAATCTGATGCCCATAAAATAAAACAAGCTAAATAGAAATCTTCAATGAAATCTCATTGAATAAAAATCCAGACCCAGGTTTGGAAAAATATTTTGCATTCTGTCACCCCATGTAAATCTCGATCAATTAAAATTTAATAAGCCATGGGCAGGACTCTGGACTTAATGTATAAGTGTGTTGTTTTACTTATTCCCATCATGTCTATAATAGAACCTGAACAGGTTGGGAACATATGGAAGGTACTGAAAGTGGTCCTCTTCTTTATTTCAGTATCTTTCATTTGGGATGAAAAAGTTGCCATAAATCAGTGAACTGTTATTTAGATCATCCCCTTTCCCGATGTAACAAGGTTATTGGAAATAAATTAAAAGATTCCATTCTTACTTTCTCACTTTAGGACCTGAGCATCTCTCTTCTGAGAGATATTTGTGACTGCATTGAGCATATTAATATTATATTATACAAGAAAGGAAATTAAAAAATAGTTTACTCATTTACTTGTTGTGCACAGTGTAACTCTTGTCCAGTGGTGAGTTGGCCGCAGTGAGTTGTCGTAGACCCACCTGGATGATTGAGACAAATGTGGAAAGACCTCAAATACCTAAACTACTAATACAAATCTAGGTGCAGTAATATCTTTAAGCAACAGACATGAAGCTTAAACAAGAATTTCAATTAAATCTGGAAGTGAGTTTTAATTGTATTAATTTTTATATTAATTTTAAAAGAATATATTCTCCCAATTCAACTTATATTTAATTTAACACTTTCCTTTCTGCCTACAGGTTTTGAACACATTTTCTGTATCTTGGATATGAATCAAGTCATTTAAACAGTGAGTCATTAGATCAGTGAGTCTCATTGGAAATCCATTATAGTTCTTCATTTCTTTAAGCCTTTCACTTCTCAATGGAATTCCAGATATAAATTGATTCCAAACAATTCCCATAAAAGTAGTTAGCTGAACTAATTTTACCTAATTTTCAGTCTTTATTATGTTCATTTCTATGAGTTAATGGGATTAAGATTGACTGAAACCCCAATTCTTTTTTATTTGTGATTGAAAAAGATTTTAAAAACCCTTTGAAAATATAATTTAAAAAAAATTAAATGTTAATTGGGGGTGAAGGGTGTTGCTGCTCTCTTCCCTTTAATTTAAAACCACTCATACCCAAATTACACTTAAAAGTTTATTTTTAAATCATTTGACATGTGTTATAGAATTTATATTCCAAATGGTTAAGTTGAAAGGACAATTTTACTAAAATTAATACTGTGCCAAAATCTGTTTTGTAATCAAAGGATTTAAATAAAACTCTCTGATCTTACTCCAATTATTTCTATTGAAATACAATAGAAAGTTTAGCATACACATATCATATTTTGAAGTATTTGAAGTATGCTTCTGTAATGGTATTCACAGGTATAGAAATTCTATGAAATAAAATTTCAGCTTTAACCCAATAGTGACAATCAAAAGGTTAGACAAAGTCAACCAGGGCCATAAAAATAATTAGGGCAGCAAACTGTTGAATAACAGTATTGTTTCCTCTAAATTTGAAACAATGTGCAATCATCTATAAAACATTTTAAAACTCCCTTTAGGATTCTCTAGTCTTTTCTCCATGCAGAGTTCATAAAATGGCATTTGACTTTTAAACAGATAAATGTACTTTTAATTATACATGTTTGACAAGTGAAATTGATGTTTGTTTTGCTTCTTCAAAATTATGTTGAGAAAGAAAAGGATTTGAGTAGCATATTGCAATAGCCGTGATGCTTTGGATATATTAAAATTTGCTTCTTTGAAGAGGCATTGATATTTTCCAGAACTTTCATTTGTATAACCACTCTAGTTTCTTGTTAAGTCCATGTTGCATTGTCTTTCTTTGGCTTTAGAAGAGAATGACTTTAGTTAGTGTTTACATAATATCAGCAAAATGAAAATACAAAGCAGTCAAAGAGTCAGAGTTAGAGGAGCAGCATGAAGGACTCAGACGTTTAAGTGATGCCTGAAAGGCTTTCTTGTAAATGCTTTCATAAATGCTGTCTGTGTCAGCTAAAAAATAACCCCCTTCCCAATCCTTGGGAAATTCTAGTGTGTTATTTAAAATTTGAACAAATGGCTCTCATGAAATGAGAATGAACATCATCTCCTAACAACATATATCCATAAAATGTATCTATGTGAAGAGGAATCCAGTTGTCTAAGTTCCCATCCCTGGAGAAGCTATGTATGCCAGTTCAGAGGGACTAGACAACTCCTAGATTAGATAAATGATTGTATTTTGAATTCTTGTGATTTTTTATAAGTTCATGTTGTAAAGTGAACAATTATGCCTTAATAATCCAATAATATAGACAGCTACATCGATTCTTGTTTTAATCTCTTGCAAATGATAGCAGTATATTGGTATTTGAGGGGCACAAAGAAGAGGTCACATTATTCACCAAAGCACCAGAGGAAAGGACGAGAAACAATGGTTGGAAGCTAATCAAAGAGAGAAGCAACCTGGAATTAAGGAGAAACTTCCTGAAAGAAAAGACAATCAACCATGGAACAGCTTATCCCCAGAAATTGTGGGCGCTCCATTGCGGGAAGTTTTTAAAAAGAGACTGGATAATCTTCTGTCTGAGATGGTATAGGTCCTCCTGCTTGAGCAGGGGGCTGGACTAGAAGATCCCACGGTCCCTTCCTATTCTATTCTATTCTATTCTATTCTATTCTATTCTATTCTATTCTATTCTATTCTATTCTATTCTATTCTATTCTATTCTATTCTATTCTATTCTGTTCTGTTCTGTTCTGTTCTACTCTAAGCTACACTATGCTACTCTACTCTACTCTACTCTACTCTACTCTACTCTACTCTACTCTACTCTACTCTACTCTACTCTACTCTACTCTACTCTATTCTATTCTATTCTATTCTATTCTATTATTTATCCTAATTGAGCATGCTTAGACTGATTTGGAATTATTATTATTATTGTTTTAAAGGTAAAGTCAACTAACTATATTACTGTGTAATTAAATCATTGCTTGCTACACTTATATGGGTAATGTGTATATAACTTACTTTTGTATAAATAGTTATTTTGCATTATCTGACTTATTTGGCTTCTAAAAAGTGATATTCAATGATTCTCTGACATAAAAATGTATTTAGCTGAAAAAACTAAATATGACATTAATAGTGTGGTCCATATCCAAAAGCCACAGAGATTTTACAGCCTTAGAAATATAAGTTCTATTGAAGTCAGTTACAAATTCATTTGATTATTAGACCTGGACTAAAATAATAATGATTTTAGTAATGAATTGAATTTTAGAAAAACTAAATAAAAATACTGATGCTATCCTGTTGATGATAAATATTTGTTTTAATTTTTATTTGAAAAAGCAGTGTGTAAAGTAGTTTATACTAATACTAAAAATGCTTATCCAACTTAGGCAAGTTTTGTATAAAGGCTTTTTTATAACACAAATATTTCTACGAGTCCTACTTGGAGCTTAATGGATATTCAAGTATCCAAGGGAAAATCCAAGTGATAATGTATATATCTGCTCAAAGCTGAATAAGGTTCTCCAAAGCTGGTTTCATTCTCCTGTTAATAAACCCTTAACCTAGGAATCATGATGTAGCAAAGATCTTTTCAATCTAGTACTATATTTGTAGCACTCTCCATCAAAATTCCGAACAGATATGTATATGATCCATAGAGAGTCCTACCTCCATCATCTGTTCAGAGCTTGTAGCTGATGCTGACAATAAAACATCTCCCAGTACTGCTGGAACTTTTCATTAAAAATGCAAGTGTAAAATGGTTTGTGGAAATATCCCCCACCAATTCAGTTTCACTCTTTTATAAATTGGGAGATGTAGTGATTTTCACTTGAATATTTACGATATTTGCTACAAACCTTGTATCCTAGCTATTTAAATAATGTATTAAAGAGAAAAATCTATAAGTAATTTTCTCAAATCATTATTGAAATTCAAAATCTTCAAGGAAATTGGGTTGCTTTCCTTTATATCTCCTTGTTCACAAGTTACTCTGCCATATTCTTTAATAGGGAAAATGGAAAAAAACCCTGAATAATTGTATTTATATTAAAACTAGTGCGGAGAATTTTACATTCTAATGAGCTGAAACACATTTTCTGTTCAGACTGCCACAAAATTTAAGTGTGACAGCTGAAAAGAAGTTTGTAGATATGTGTGGGATTTAAAAAATATGGATGGTCACTAGATTGCTGCAAGATATGTATATTCAACATGGGAACACAGTGTGTAGTCCCGTCTCCTATACATAAAGTCTCATTCATTTAGTAGAACATCTGATGGGCATTAATAACTTTTAGAAGGAGGATAATTCATATCTAATACAGTACCACATTTTAATATATCAGACTTGCCATACTGCCATGAAGAATAATTCCAGTGTTTTCCAGATCTTTTCCAGAAAAACTATTTCCAAGGATGATTAAGGTATTCAGAAAAGAAAATGGAAGTTCTTTACTAAACAGATGAAATAGAGGGAACCTACTAAAAGAGCTTAGCCAATTTTTAGAAACAAAAAACACATAATGTTTTTAGAAAGATTGTATACCAAGTGTGAATCAGCTTTAAAAAAATGATAAAAATGAATCCTTTACAAAACAGGTATGGTTCTGAAACTGAGATATGTGTAACTGTTGTACATATATGCATGTGTACAAGGAATAAGAAATGGAGAAAAAAGAAAAACAGATGAAGATGAGTTTTTGTTTTCCCAAAGCAGATAAATAGTCTTATGATCATCATCTGTCACCCAGGATGAGTTGAGGCAAGGACTCACTCTCAAATACTCATTTCACCTTCACTTGGAAGAAATGAATAACTACTGATTTGACTCACTGCTGACTCTCATTGCTAACCTTACTCATGCTTTGCACTTTAAAGTCACTTAAAATATGACTAACTATAGAATTAAATGTGTGCATCTCTTGCCTTGATGCTAAATACAGTTATTTGAAAATAAATCTTATTTTATTGCAGAAGGGGGGTATATATTTTAAAGTGAGTATCTATATATGTGATTAGCTATTTCAAATATAAAATGTTGTAATAAATAGCAAAGAGTAATTTGCAACTGACCAATTAATAACTATTTTCTAGGAAGGAAGGAAGGAAGGAAGGAAGGAAGGAAGGAAGGAAGGAAGGAAGGAAGGAAGGAAGGAAGGAAGGAAGGAAGGAAGGAAGGAAGGAAGGAAGGAAGGAAGGAAGGAAGGAAGTAGAAGAACTACAAGGGGTAAGCTTGAGGATTTTGAAATATTAGTGGAGCAAATAGGGCTGTTTTATTTGTACATGTTTTTAAAGTTTGAATGTATTTCAACATAAAATAGATACATTAATTCCTGTAAAAACTTTGCATAAGGCATCCAACGTAAGATCTGAACCTGGTCATTTGTGAAGTGGTGAGAAACCTGGGTTGATTTGTTTGATTCATAGGTATATTTTTTTGGCTGTTCATAGTACTCTTAAGAGTCCTCTTCAACAACAAGGTTCAACATTTTAATTCTTTTTCTATCCTTCTTATTTAAAGTCCAACTTTCACAGAAAATGCCATTACCTTCACTGTTCTGTTCAGTATAGGTAGAGAAACATCCTGCCATCTGAATATCTTTTCCAAGGCCTTCATTCTGTCATAACAAATGCTAATTTCTGGTATATTTCTTGACTTCCTGCTCCTTTATGTTGATTGTTGATCCTAAAAGGTAGCAGCTATCTAACCACTTCAGTGTCATCATTGAATGTCAAGTCATCACTGACTGTTATACTGTAGGAGATGGTTGTTCTAAATGTGATTATCAGTGATTATGAATCAGTGATTATCTTCTGTATTTAGAAATTTGTTGGAAGACTTTTCTTGTTTTTCCATGTCTGTTTTCATTTTCAGTGTCTTTATAGATGTCATTGTCATATTGCTTATTCTTCTTCCAACAGCAATCTGAAACCCTTTATTAATTTTTCCCTCAGATTTTTCCCTTTCTTGACTTTGCTTCTCACGATTTTTTATGATATACAGTGTGCCTTCTTCTATTTAATCATCTGTGATGGTTTCTTTTCATATTAATCCACAACAACATCTTTAAGTACATTCCAAGATGACTTTTCCTTGAATTATCATCTTATTAATCAAATAAGCATTAACAGATTAATTGCTAACATCTTTGTGAGGAGGGCCACTATTAAGAGTTGGTGGAGAGCAGTCAGAAAGGAAATTGAAGCAGCTGTTTTGACTAAGTATTGAACCGTTCCTTTTTAGACTATTGGCTCTTTCATTTTGTGCTTATTTTGTCTATATTGTTGGATGAAAGTACAATTTCATTCCAATAGATGCTTTTCACAAGGTAATGTTTGGTAGGTAAGTAAGATAAAGAGGCAGTTTGGTCTAGTGGTTAAGGCACGAGGCCAGAAAGCATGAGACTATGAATTCAAGTCCCACCTTAGCCATGAAAGCCAGCTGGGTGATCTTGGGCCTGTCACTGTCTCTTAGCCCAACTCATCTCATGGTGAGTTTTAGGGAAAATTCATATTATTTAGTATTTATTCCTTGTTAATAAACAAATTGCTAAATAGTAAAAATCATCTATAAAATATTGTGATAAGTAATTTCCGAAAAGCACTTTTATTATATTGAAGCTTATGATATCATAAATAGGTTATTGAAATAACTTTATCACTTTATCACAACATCAATCATTTTGACCAATTCCCTTTCTCTTAAACTTTGGCCTCATATCATTTTTGTGAACACATTTGCTAAATTGTTAATAATTATGCTATACTATTCTTTCTTTTACACTTTCTTTAAACTTTAAAACAGCTTCCACATTCAACATCTGATGTTAGTGTGGTTTATTAAAGCATGCTGATTTATGAAGTAAGGATATGATCTATTATCTGTGAATATAATATTTAGACACATGTGGGGGTCGGGTGGGGGAAATTTTGTTCTTCAAGTCTGCCAATAATTGGGAAAGAAAATAATGGGCCACTTGATACATTAGAATATTATAATTTCACCAAGGATTAAGTTTTGGTTTTACCATGTGAAGTGCTTTATAATGCCTTGGTAAGACCACATTTGGAATATTGCATCCAGTTTTAGTCATCACGATATACAAAATATGTTGAGACTTTAGAAAGAGTTCAGAGAATAGCAACAAACATGATTAGGGGATTGGAAGATAAAACATATGAAGAATGGTTGCAAGAATTGAGTATGTCTAGTTTAATAATAAAAAAAAAGACTAGGGTAATATGATAGCAGTGTTCCAATATTTGCTGTTGGGGTTGCCACAAAGAAGAGAGGGTTAACCTATTCTCCAAAGCACCTGAAGGCAGAACAAGAAGTAATAGATGGAAACTAATCAAGGAGAGAAATAACCTAGAACTAAGGAGAAATTTCCTGATAGTTAGAACAATTAATCAGTGGATCAACTTCCCTCCAGAAGTTGTAAATGCTCCAACACTGGAAGTTTTTAAGAAGAGATTGGACAACCATTTGTCTGAAATGGTATAGAGTTTCTTGCTTGAGAAGGGGGTTGGACTAGAAGACCTCCATGGTCCCTTCCAACTCTGTTATTCTATTGCTACTGAACTAGCCTTGCTACATCTCATTCAAAGTGATGTAAGAAGCCCTAGATTGTGTGGGAAGGTTCTATTTGCAATGAGAAGGAATATCTATGATGGTGATCATGGTATATTTTGGTGGAGAAAATAGGAATCTAGACTTGAGTTAGCACTAAGATTCAATATTGGTGAGTGTTTGCATGTTTCGACTGCAATCTTGATGTTGCATCCTGAAAGTTTGTTTCTTTGTTTCTCAAATTTAAGTACCATTCATCTCACTCTCAGAGTTCCAGATAGGACTAAAATAAATGCTGTTGTTAGAATCAAAAGCACATCCTTCCGGCAGTGATTGGTTTTTAAGAGAATCACAGAGTTAACAGTGATGCTAGAGTAGGTTTCTTCTTCTGTCTTTCTATTGATATACCTATGATACTTATTTATTAAGGTTTATTTGAGTATTTTAAAATATAACTAACACTGCACAGAGTGAGGCAAAGAAAATGGATCATGTGATATTTATATTGGCCCTATCATAATAGCCATATATTTGAGAGAAGAGTTTGAAGAGAAGCCTGCTCTAAATGATAGGTATTGAGAATCTATCTATACATTATTTAGTAATCTAATCTCAACAGATTGGGATAACAGGGCTGTTAAGATATTAATTCAGCTGGTGCATTCTTGTAACTTGCATGTATGGAATGCCTAAATGGGGGCTTTGTAAAGACATAAACCTTTCTTTGTTGCCATGAATGTTAACAAATGCTGATTTAAGCATAGGATAAGCACAGTTTACAAGAGTGTTTCTTTAGGAGATATATTAGATATAGATAATCTTCCTTTTACATAGCAAAATGTCAAGGAAATGGCTGACAGCAAATAATTGGGGAGCAGATTGTAATGATAATATAGCAAAAATAAAGTTGGACTATTTAATTTTGCCTGTTTTAAACGAATAATGGCATTTTCTGCGGGAGCAGAGGACCATATCGGGTTTGGGGAGCACGCACACGCTGCTTACAAGCGTGTGGGTGCTCCGGTCCTCAGGGCTCTACTCGGTCTTCAGGGAACTTAGATCCCCAGGCCCGGGATCACCGGCTGATGCTATGCAATGCCAGGTCAGTGGTGAACAAAGCCCCCCTCATTCAAGATCTTATACAAGAGGGGGGTGCGGACCTGGCAGGTATCACCGAGACCTGGCTGGGCACGGAAGGGGGAGTACCCCTTGTTGACATCTGCCCGCTGGGTTTCCAGGCATTCCA
>NW_015386841.1:375542-388211 GCF_001527695.2 Protobothrops mucrosquamatus | reverse complement strand
GCCAAATTTGAATAGTTATTTTTAATCTTTTTTAAATTTTGTATTGTACTGTACCATTGTTTTAAACTGGCTGTAAGCCGCCCTGAGTCCTCCGGGAGAAGGGCGGGGTATAAATTTAATAAAATCAAATCAAAATCAAATCAAATCAAATAAGATGAGCTTTGTCAGGTTTTTAATGGCAGTCATACAGTTAGATTATTTTAAGTGTAATACTCTTGTTCCTTCTCCATTGTTTTGTTTGCTATTAGGATGGAGAGATCTTTGGTTTATATACTACTGAATACATCCTGAATTTATGTCCTACAATTCTATTTTAATGCCTTACCCATTGAGCTACAGTGTACCTAATTAATGTCTTTCTAACAAAAGATAGAAATGTCCATTAAAAAAAGAATGTGTAGAGGGAAGGTTTGACCCAATATATTGGCTCATATATTCATTTGGAAGCTTCACTGCCAGTTGTTGTCATAACAAAGTGTGTCCCCCATTTACAAAAGTCATTAAATCCATTAAAAAGTTTTCTTACTCATCTCCCACATTCCTACAGATATAGGAATGAAGACTGGGAAGTATTATTCATGACTGAAGCAAGTTTTTGTAAAGTCATCTATCTACTTTCGTTTAAAAGCCCTTGCCACTATGCAATTACTTACTGCCTTGATGTCTCCTGATATAGTAAGTAGTTTTTCATCAAGTCCAATGGAAAAAAGACAGAAATTTAGACTTTCAATAAGATCCATTTTATTTCTCTATTGTTTAACAAGTAATTGACTTTTAAGTGATAGATCCTATCCCTGTATTACCTTCTATGGTTGTAAACTGCTTAAACAGTGGTGATTTGTTTTACCCATCTATGTAAATGGTGTAACAGAAATTTAAAAAGTTCTACATGTCAAATACCCTGTTTAGCTTGCTAGTAATTGGCCCATGTATGCAAATAGGAAGCAGTTTAAAGTAGACTTTGGTGAATGACATTCTATTTCAAGTTTCTTAATTGCTTTTGATTCTCAAAAGTTGGTGTGTTAGGGAAATGGCTTCCGTTCTGCCTAGGAGTTGCTGACTACTGTTCTTAATGAAAACTGATGAAGTGTTCTCTTTCTTCATTAGTGAAAACCAAGTTCCTAAATTCTGACCCTTAAGATCTCTTTAAAGATATTTTCCAGAAAACATTTGTTTGATATTTTATTTAAGTACTTAATAATATTTTGGAAAACATTCTCATACGTTTTTCCTATCCATGAAAAATCCTTCTATATTTCTTCTTGAGTCTCATAGGTTTTCTTCATCCGTGAAAAATCCTTCAATTTTTCTACTTTATTATCAGATTCTATTTTGTCATGTTCTCATTGTACACTAACTAACTAACTAAATAATAATCTGGTTACTTGAGAATTTCTGTAGCATTATTTAATTATATATTTAGGTTGCAAGAGAGTAGTAGTGTTTGTTCTGTTCTGTACTGCATTTTTTTTTTGTCCATCATCACTTTGAGTCTCTTTGGCTGTCCATAGTTCTGAAAAAGCGCAGTGAGAGAAGTTTCCTATGTCTTCTCTTGGGATTTAATTGAAATGTTTGAAGCCCTTGAGCCAGCTTGTAATTGAAAAAATGTAAAATCTCCATGTCTCTTAAGAATGTTAGCAAAATTGTCTTCTCTGAAATACATTTCTTGAAAGATTACTATCCTGAATTTCTCATAATTGAGTTGCATAAGCAGATTCCAAATTCCGGATTATGAGAAAAAATTAAATTCCTTCTATTATTCTTTTTCCATAATCATAATACATTTTATAATCTATAAAATATAATCTATATCCTAATCCACTTTCTAACCTAAAAAAAACATTATGAAAGCTTTATTAATAGTGGAATTGTGTCAACCATGTTATTATTATCTGTACTTCATTTTTTACTATTTTGCAAGCTCTATCATATTGCTTTTGAAATATGGTGGTCCAATAGTGCCAGATGACAGTATGGCAAGTATCATCTCACCATTGATTTATACAAAAGCATCATGATTTTGGCAATTCTCAATTATTTTCATGATTTGTTTTTCTGGTAGCAGCTGTCCACTTAGATAATGTTTTATAAAACAATCTACCTCAGCCATAAAATCCTTTGTTGGTTGGTTATTGTCAGCAGAAACCATAAACATATTTATGAAATTAAGATTTTCTCCATTCATGTGTGTCAGATTAGCTACTACTGAATTGCATTCCCAATTTTACTACCTATTCCTCCAGTGTGGATATTTATTTTCTGAAGCTCTTTTTTGACTACACCTGTTAGGCACTCTACACAATTCTGTTTACTTAGCAAACCTAATCTCTTCATTTTTTATTATTATTATGAAAAGAATAAAAATGAGTCTCAACTAATTTTTCAGAAAACTGCTTTCTTCAATTCTTAACTGGGAGATCGGTGGATTTTTTTCATGCTCCTTGTTTTTACTAATATATGACCAACCTAGTAAATAATCCTCAGAACATATTCATTTCCTGGGGCATAAAGTGATAGGCACACTATACAAGGATATGCTGCTAGCAAATAGAAGGCTCCTGTCACTGGGTGAGTTAGTAAATAGAGTCATATATAGATGGTCAATTCGACCATAATATGAACTGTCTATGTAAAGGTTATGTATCTTATTTGCCATTTTGATATCATTGTAATGCTGTAGGGAATCAATATTTGCAATATGTATTTATAAAAATAATTAAGAAAAATGAGTGATGAAGCCTTGAAACTGAAGTCACTGGCTGTGAAGGTGAAAGCCAAGACTCTCCACTGTAACTTTTTTTCTGAAATACTGCATGTTAAGTGCAAGTTCAGCTGGAGACAAAGCTGAGGGTCACATATAAGGATGAAATGGCAATATAGAGTACTAGAGTTCAGTTTTCATAAGCACAGGAGTACATTTTAAAGTGGGAATTGGTTGCCCTTGAATCATAACAGAACAAGACTCCATGTGCTTAACATCAAATATGGCAGAGAGTGTTTAAACAGATGCCTTGAAACAAATCTGACAGGAGCTGGGAAGGATCAAATTGAATCATCTTTATGGATGTATAAGTATATGTTTCTGATTGGCCAGTGGGGACAGGCTAAAAATAGGCATCAAGCATATGCTAGCCATTTAAAAAAAGTCAGAGGGGCATGCAAGTTGGAGAGAGAAAATTATGTCAAAGGCATTTGGAAAAGGACAATTTCAGTATTGTTTCTAAGCTAATGCTACCAGGTTTCCAAAGCAAAATGGCTGAACTGGAATACATAGTTTTAGTGGGAAACATCAGTGTGGTGGAAGAGTATGAAGAAAATCTGGTGCCATGGAGACGGTTCAGTGGGATACAGTCAACTATTTGTAGGCATTCTATAAAAAGGGTGCCAGGAGTCTGAATAAATTGTACTGAAACAAGATATAAAGCATGATTTTCAACTTTTCACATTTTCCAGATTGAATAAATATTTGTTGAATGGCCATTGGTGAAGAAAGTTATGCATCCCATGGCAATGGTTTAAAATACTTTTTTGAACTCAAAACATGTAAACAAAAAAATAATGGTGAACATACTTTAAAAATATTAAATGAGCGAGGAGGAAGGGAAGGAAGGAAGGAAGGAAGGAAGGAAGGAAGGTAGGAAGGAAGGAAGGAAGGAAGGAAGGAAGGAAGGAAGGAAGGAAGGAAGGAAGGAAGGAAGGAAGGAAGGATTCCAGCACTTGGTGCCAGGAAACTCAATGGGGAAGCTGTCAGGGCATCAAAAGCCTCTCCACTCACACTGATTTTTTTTAACCTAACCATGGTCATTCTGCTCCTCTATTTAGGTAAGGAAATATCTCTGAAATGATGACCAATGGGTCAGGAGTTGTCTATTATTTATTAAAATCATAACAACCCTCCCCCTCTAGCTATTTCTTTTGCAATCAAACAAGTCCTACAGTATGTTATAGTAGTTACTACTATGTAGACAACATAGACTTTATTTGATGCTGCATTACTCTCATTGCATGAGTAATTTTCTGTCAGTTTTCATAATAACTGTGTTAAAGTTATTGGGACAGATCTGGCTTAACTACAAGGTACCTTGGTAAAGGAAGAAAAAAACATGTTGAAGGAAAAGAACATTAAATTCTATTCTATTTTTCCTATTTTTTTAATTACACCCTTATTCTAAGATGTCAGAACACAGATAGTTTTACCATGTTTTATTCTATTTACAAAGGTGAAATTGAGAGAGTATTTTAAATTTGAATGGGACTTTCAACTACTGTCTCTGTGAAGCTGGCCTAAGTCCTTCACAGTTTTATTGAGACTTGGAAAGTCTTGAAGACTCCTTTTTTTTTTACTTTTTGCTTTACTTTTTTGCTTTACTTTTTGCTTTACTTTTTTCAGTCAGGGAAGGAGTGATGGCGATATGAACTTTATATCTAATAAATGCAAAATGTTGCACTGAAATAAAACAGCACCTTAAGTCCAGTTACCCAGTCTCTCTAACAGTCATCTGTTTCTTTCTGATTATTTCTTAATGCTATGTAAAGCATGGTTTTCCAAGAGAAATAAAAAGCAGTTGGATATAGTTTAATCCCTTTTGCTTAATGAGTTATAGCTTATTTATCAACAGAAGATCAGATTTTAAACTGATCCTGATATCATTTGATTCTAAATGGTTCCAGCTGAAAGCTACAGTAAGAAAAAAAAAATCACCACCAAGATCATCATGCTGTACACCAGCTCCTATTCAAACATGAGCCTGTGAGCGGTGAGAGCTTTTCCATCTCAATCAAATATTTTGTATCTGCAGTGTAAACATATACACACAGATGAATATTTTGCTATTTTAAACACCAGAGACATTGAAAATGGACCCCTTCAGTGTTCTCGCAAGGCTGCCAGTATTTTAGCATTTGCATTCAACCAGTATGGCTAGTCCACCTGGAATTCTTATGTCAATAAGTATTTCTTTGGTCTCTTTCTGGAAGAGTGTATATACAGTCTCCTGGATCTGTTTTCCTATTGCAGGGAAATGTTATCAATTTAGAGATAATTTTTCATATATATAAATGTATCCAGATTTATAAACATGGATATATTTATGTATACATTTACGGGTTTCTCATATCAAGGGAATGAACTTTTTATTGGCTATGTGGGAGAAAACAATTTTTTAGATAAACTGAATTCCAGTGCATCATAGCTGATTGCATTTCCATTTTATTCAATTTTAGGATATTGAAGTTTATAACCCATGAAGTTCCCATAGCACAGAGAAGAGACTTTGAGCTTTGGAACAAATACACATTTTTTCCTCCTAAACCTGATACAGTAGCTGGTCAGTTCCAATTTCTGAGCTTAGCACTAGGGGGTTGTTTAGCTGAAAGCCAAGTTAGGCAGACAGAGGATAACCAAATTGAAAAATTGAATTTAATATGGTAAGTATTATCCAGCAGTTTATATAATCTCAAAGGTCCCAAGGGTTATATGTAATAACTATATTGTTGTCTTTTTTAATAGATTGGTATAAACTAGAAATGATTAAAGGACAGTTAGTAACATAAGGTTTCATAAGGGAGTAGAAAAATTGAGCCCCCAAGAAAACATTGCAAGATGATATAGTTATTCAGAATATGAAATAAAACTCCAGTTCCTGTTTCTTGTAAAAAAGAAGAAGGATTAAATGAGCTAATAGATTAGTATCCAATAGTTATATTAACAAAAATGAACTTTGGCAGAAGATAAACATGACTTTTTGCTAAAGTCTTTCAATAGAAGGATAAAACGTTTGTCTTCCATTTGTTTAATATTTTGTAACATCAACATTATTTCCTCCCCGGCTCCAAACTACCCTTCTAAGATATAGATTTTAATGTGGAAAAACTGCAATACCATATTATTAAGATACACGGATCTATTTTACATAATTTAGAATTAATTGAAAGACAGTTTAATGTGAGAAACAAAACCTGAAATCTAAGAAATACAGTACTACTTTGAAATATATTTAAATTCATGAAATAATCTTTCCATATTCTCTGATTAAACCACAGAACTAATATGTTAAAGAACAAAAAATAAATAAAAATCAATTACATTCTAATTATATATTTTAATTAGCAAAAATACCACTATTTCTATTATTAATAATACACCTTCATGTTAATTATGTTAAATACTGTTATGTTAATTGCATAATATGATGCTGAATCTTGTATTAAATGTTTATCCTGAAGCAATTTTATGGGCTTTGGATCATGTTGAAGCTATCACATGGCACTTTCAATTAGCTATATTGTTTATGAAAAACAATGTCTTGCTCACATTTAAAAAGTTTTAAAAGATTAAAAAAAAGCAATCTAACAATACCAAAGGAGGCTTTTCTTTCTTTTTTCAAAACCTCATTATAGGAATAAATATTGGGAAATACATAGATGAGGAAGAAGAGTAAAGTATGTGTTGACCTCAATATATAACAGGAGTCCACACTATTTTCATAAATGTGTATAAAGTCAGACTTACCTTTGCATCTATAAATGTAAAATTACAGCTTAACTTTTAAGTGAAAAAAAAATCCAGTCTGCATATTAAAATTAAAACATTAAGCTGATGTTCAATAGTCCTTAGTTTGCAATTTAGTTCTTCCTGGATGAGCAAACTGTTTCTGCTAAGTCCACATTTCACATTTATGACTTTCTTTTCCCTAAGAGAAACATGCTTAGGGAATGTCTTCATGGTCTGTTTAAAGCCCACAAAACATTTTCCATTGGCTGATTAAATAGTACTTTTTTTTCTTTTAGGTTCATAATGCTAACAGAAATGTTCTCTACTTCTATATCTTGGTATCCATAAGCACAACACGTACTTAATGAAGAAACAGAAGTTATATCTGGATTTGCTTGAAGAGACCCTTAAGGAGCTCTTTTATTAGAATCTGAATATCAGGCTGGAAACAAAAAAGACTGTAAAAAAACCGGCTGTGAGTGAGTGCAGTGTGAATGACAATAAAACTGGAGCAAGACTGTAGGCTAAATGGTTTTGTTATCATGACACAACAGGAGTTATGCTAGATCAGAACAAAGCTCTTTTCTCAGAGAGGCCAGTCAGATGCTTCTGGAAAGCTAGGCACAGCCATGACAGCAATGAAATGTTGTCATGAGGACTCTGTGAGGTGTGTTCATTCAGCCAGTTATGAATCTCTGTAACAGTTCTGTACTCTAGCACATACTTATACCATTTTATTAATGAGGATAGCAAAGAGTCTTATTATGAATAATTTGATAACGGCAGGATATACTATATGGCATTTCACCAATATATTAACCTTGTTCTTTTCAATATTTTACAAAGATGTGCATACTGGTCTCCATAGATGTTTTCTATTTTCTTTCTAGTAGGGACTATTTGGAACTGCACTTTCAATATCTCACTTCCCTTTCTTCACTGATATTTTTCTTGTTCGGGATTTTAAGACATTGGATTTCAGATACCTTCTGTCTGATTTTCATCAACATCCACTTTTCTGAATGTATATGTACAGAATTATCTTCCTCCTCCTGTTGATATCAT
This sequence comes from Protobothrops mucrosquamatus, assembly GCF_001527695.2. Taxonomy (NCBI): domain Eukaryota; kingdom Metazoa; phylum Chordata; class Lepidosauria; order Squamata; family Viperidae; genus Protobothrops; species Protobothrops mucrosquamatus. The sequence continues at coordinate 380,653 of NW_015386841.1, read as the reverse complement.
GAACTAAAGAAAATGTAGTCAATTTCTCCCTGTTGGAGGTCGGGAAATTCTGTATTTGCACTCAAATGCTTCTGAGAGGAGGAATATGACCTGAGCAATGATTAACGAAACAGATTTTAAAGCTATAACATAAAGGGGTTTTATTTACCGGAAATGTATTATGGAGATGGGGAAAAACGTAGCAAACTATATCCTACCAGGCCAAAAAAACCAAAAATATGTTCTCTATGTACCTGGAAAAAAGGGAGGTTACCTTATATTAACAGACAAAATCAGACAAAAACAGTAGAATAAAGAATGAATCCTTAATTTTCTATCTACATTCTGCCTCCTTGTGGTCAGTAGATCATAATATTTTTAAAAAACAATATACAGTTTTTAAAAGACTACTAAATCAAAGGGAGAGTGAGAGACTAATAACAGTTATCCATATAAAGAAAACAAATTTCTGGATATGATATGATGATTAAAAATAAACTAAGTATGCCAAAAAGATTCATATAATTTTGATATGAAATTAATTCAGTCCTTAAACTTATTGTTAAATCTAAACTTTATAGAAGCATAGTGTTTCATTTTCTTAATTTTAGAACACATAAAACAACAGTATATATCAGTCACATGTACTGAATCAATTTCTTAAAAATCAGGAGAATAGATTTATTTTTATTTGAATAAAATTATCTCCTTTGCCATGGTCCAAAGCTCAGTAAAACGAAAACTATTCAAGGAATGACAAATTTCATATCTTATATATATATAGTACAACATCACATTAAAGTCCTTAATTATAATTCTTCTTTCCAAATGATATTGACATATTTAATAATATGAACCAAAATGAGATTAGGGCTGGACAAGACCAGATTGAATGACTTAAAGAACCCTCTTATTTTTCACAATGCTAGCACAGAAAAATCTGCTGCCCAACACTCTTCCACATTCTTTGAGGGATCCAATAAATATGAAATAATATTTTCAAATGAATGAATTCCTTTTTTCGATTATAAGAAATATATGTTATATAAGACCGTGAAGTGATAAAAAACCAGTGCCAATGGATTTGAACTTTGAACACTCCCAAGGTTCTAGTCACTTTCTGCCCATTTCTGTCTTTTAATACTGACTAGGTCCAAGATAGCAGATCACTTATTCCTTCTTTCACTTCCTGACAAATGAAAGTGTTTCCTAGCACTTAAACCCGTGAGAAGTTGCTGTCTAAAGAGCAGCCATGCAAAGACCAAGTGGGCAATCTCGCATCATAATGCAGAGAGGTTTCTTGGGACCAGTCTATTTGCTGGCCTTCAGTAATGGCCACAATGGTATTTCTGCTCATTCAGAGAGAAGTTAGCTTGCCACTGCTATAAGTCAATGAAAGCAAAACTTCTTCTGGTCTACGCTGTGCACTGCTGTAGAAAATCTGATTCTAAGTGATCATTCTATTAGCTTTGCTGTTGTAATTTTCTGCCAGTCTCCAAATATTATTGTTACTGTCACACTATCTTTTGTTTTCATCCATGATATTCTATTTGTTCATAAGACTTCTGGAATCTTCCTCCTTGTCCTCTAATTTATTGAGCAAATCTTTTGAGACTGAAAGGGTGCCTATGGATGTCTTTCAGTCTTATTATTTATTTCAATTCTTATGAATGTGTTAGTTTCTACTTGACTTTGAAAATAACATTGACAGTCCTGTCAGGTATCAGATACAAGTTAATGTGTTTACTTGGATGATACAAATCATTCAATCTATATAACTATTTATTGTCGGTTGGCTTCTAGGGTAAAGTAAAAGTGTGGCATCTCAAGGTGAGTGAAAATAAAAATCAGAGTAGAGGGATAATAAAATCTTTAGCCGTTTCCTAAAAAAAATAAATACATAAAATCAATTGCAATTGACTTTAACAAATTCTGCAATAAAGAAATGTTCTTCTGGAATTTAATCTTGACCCACATTTTGACTCCTAAATAATATTTCATTTTGGGAAAGCCACATCATAAAAGAATAACTTATTTTATTTCAATACATTTTTTCTCAAGCCTCAGCTTATCACAAGTTTCAGCTTGTCTATTTAGTAAGTCATGTGACAGCATGGCAGACTATCCTTTGATGTATCCTTCTGTCACACTGTCATTTCAGTTTTATAACAAACAATGTAATCACTTTTATTTTTAATTCCATTCACTCTGCTTGGAAGTCTCTTATTTCACCCCTCAGCCATTTTCAAAATATGTTTTAAAACATTTCTATCAAAATCATTCTGCATTTTCTCTGTCTTTTTTAATTTTAACCATTCTTTGTTCTTTCTGACTACAACCTTTTGCAAATTAACTTCTTCCCTATATTTCAGCCTTTCTCAACCTTTTAAGCCTGGAGCACTTCTTGAAATATTTTTTAGGCTTTGGGGGAATCCTTGTACATTCAGGCTCAAATATAGGCAAGAAGTTACAAAATTATTATATTTGTTTTATGCACATAGGCCTATATGTAGACAGAACATTAACAGTGTTCTTAAACTAAAAATAAAGAATTGAGCTTTTTCCTTTGCCCTGCCTCTTTTTCCTATCCTTTGTGGATGGCTTTTGTTGCCATTGCTGCCCATGCTAACCCAACCTCAGATCTCCTGCACTGCCCCCCCCCCCTTAGCCATTGCATCTCTTGCACAAACTACCACCTGTTGCTTGTCCCTCGTCTCTTCCACATTCCTTACTCACTCTTCCCCACTCAGCTCAGCTCACTCCTTAGATCATGCATGTTCTGGTGGGCCATTGCAGTGTGGAGATTGAAAGGTTTTCTTTGGTGTCTGCTTTTTTTAAATAAGTCATGATGTTCCAGGGACCTCCCAGTGACCTCTACCAGAATCTTAGGAGAAGACCTGCTTTGTTCAGGTCACAATGGCTTGTAAAACCTAGATAGCTTTGGTGAATTGTGTGTTTTCACTAAATCCATATGGAATAGAAACTGACATAATGATGTCAAGTTATACATGAAGTCTTTCTGCATATTATGTGCTGTTGATTACAGATTCAAAATAAGAAAATGACAAGGAGGGTGCAAAAGACTGGAAAGTTTTTAATATCGCTTAGGTAGAAATATTAACTTCCAAAAGTTTCATGATTTTGCATTATTGTTTTGCTTTGCTTTCATTTTTTCCACTCTTTGTTCAAAAATTTCCTTAGATGTCTTGAGATCTTCTCACAGAATTTCAATAATATTTAACTCTGAACACTGTGCAGGCTATTCTAAAACTTTAGATTTCTTTCCTGTAAGTGATCAATTGTTGATTTAGTGGTATGCTTCAATTATATTGCTGCAACCTCTTTTCAATCTCAGTTTCTTTAAATACCTTCTGAATCTTTGTTCCTTACATCCACTTCCCATTATAACCACTGAAAATATTTTATTTATTGTATAATTTACATTATTCTCTATTAGCTGACTCTGGATAACTAACATATCAATACATCATAGTCCTCTGAATAATAATAATAATAATAATAATAATAATAATAATAATAATAATAATAATAATAATAATAATAATAATAATAATAATAATAATAATAATACCATCAAACATCCACATCTGCCTATCCCAGGTCCTGGGTAAGGACTCGATAGGTAGACAAAATGCCAAATCCAGTCTGAACATCTGGCTGACTGTGCAATGATCATCAATAATAATAATAATAATAATAATAATAATAATAATAATAATAATAATAATAATGATGATGATGATGATGATGATGATGATGATGATGATGATGATGATGATGATGAAGTTGGAGGGACCTTGGAGGTCATCTAGTCAACCCCCTGCTCAGGCAGGAAACCCTTTCAGTTTAGCCCTTTCCCAGTTGTAATTTAACTGATTTTCTAAGCATATATATCAGCTTCATTCCATGAAATCAAGGTTCACTCAGATTGTGGCAGCCAAGTGCCCAGCTGGAGAAAAGTGTTGGATCTATGCCAAGGCAGTGGATCTTAAGATGACTCAGCAAAAGACCAAGAGCACATAGGCTGAAAGGGGAAATATGCTAGAATAAAGTGGCTTGTACATACCTTAGATCAATGGTTCTCAACCTTCCTAATGCCGCGACCCTTTAATACAGTTCCTCATGTTGTGGTGACCCACAACCCCCCATCCAGCTGGCCGGGGGGGTATCAAAAACCTGACCAAAAAAAAAGGGAAAAATGGGAAAGTATAGGTAGTCCTCGACTTACAACAATTTGCTTAGTGACTGTTTGAAGTTACAACAGCACTGAAAAAGCGAATTATGATCATTTTTCACACTTATGATTGTTGCAGCATCCCCAAGGTCATGTGATTTACATTTGGATGCTTGACAACTGATTCATACTTATGACGTTCACAGTGTCCCAGGGTCACATGATCAATGGCCAGGGGGCATGGCCAGCTGATCACTCAGGTTGCAGAGTGCCTGTGGGGGGGAATATGTGGGTCTCTGGGATGGGACTGGGGTGGGTGCCTGCCTTCCTTCCCTCCCTTCTCTCCCCTTGTCCCTTCCTTTCTTCTTTTCTTCCTTTCCTTCCCCTCCCTTAGTCTCTTCCTCCTTCCCTCCCTCTCTCCCATTGTCCCTTCCTTCCTTCTTTCCTTCCTTTCCTTCACCTCCTTCTTAGTCTCTTCCTCCTTCCCTCCCTCTCTCCCATTGTCCCTTCCTTCCTTCTTTCCTTCCTTTCCTTCCCCTCCCTTAGTCTCTTCCTCCTTCCCTCCCTCTTTCCCATTGTCTCTTCCTTCTTTCCTTCCTTTCCTTCACCTTCTTCTTAGTCTCTTCCTCCTTCCCTCCCTCTCTCCCATTGTCCCTTCCTTCCTTCTTTTCTTCCTTTCTTTCACCTCGCCTAGTGTCTTCCTCCTTCCTTCCCTCTTTCCCATTGTCCCTTCCTTCTTTCCTTCCTTTCCTTCACTTCCTTCTTAGTCTCTTCCTCCTTCCCTCCCTCTCCCATTGTTCCTTCTTTCCTTCTTTCCTTCCTTTCCTTCCCTCCCTCTTAGTCTCTTCCTCCTTCCCTCCCTCTCTCCCCTTGTCCCTTCCTTCCTTCCTTCCTTCCTTCCTTCCTTCCTTCCTTCCTTCCTTCCTTCCTTCCTTCC
>NW_015386841.1:357744-375253 GCF_001527695.2 Protobothrops mucrosquamatus | reverse complement strand
GGAAGGAAGGAAGGAAGGAAGGAAGGGACAATGGGAGAAGGAGGGAAGGAGGAAGAGACCAAGAGGGAGGGAAGGAAAGGAAGTTCCAGCCAGCAGAGGCTTGGCAGCCCGGCTGCCGAGGAACAGAAAAGCGCAAAGCAAAGGAAAAGAAGGTGGCAGTTTCCTCCCAAAGGGGGCTCCTTTTCTCCACCCCTTCCCTGAGTTTGTGGGGAATTTCTCGTCACCAATGCTGACAGGTGCTCCTTCGAGCCCACCGCAAGCTTTCTCATCCCTTTGCTTCTCTCCCCCCGCTTTTCTGAGGATTGTGGCACCCTTGGGAAGCCAATCATGCTTTGAAGCTTAGGAGAGGAGGAGGAGTCCCTTCCTCCTTCCCTCCCTCTCTCCCTGTCAAGCCCCGGCGGGCTCGACATGAACGGGCTTTCACGAGCAGCAATCAATCCGGTTGCTGCACAATGAGTCTCTGTGGAGGGCGGGGCCTTGCTCTGCGCCTGCGCTCTTCATGCGCCCCCTGCAGGGCACATTTGGTAGAGTTCATACAGACTGTCGCCAAGCAGCATATTTTCCACAAACAAGTGAGGTGGAGCGGAGGGGGGGGAGGAGAGAAGGCGGTTGACAAGCCCTGCCTAAGACCATCGGAAATATGTGTTTTCCGATGGTCTTAGGTGACCCCTGTGAAAGGCTCATGCGACCCCCAAAAGGGTCGCAACCCACAGGTTGAGAACCGCTGCCTTAGATGTAGAACAAAAAAGAGAACAAAGAAAGGTGGAGAGAGGGGTGTTTCAGATGCTGCAGCACATGATGTTACCTGTTTAACATGGAGTGGAATGGAGAAATGACTCAGCCTGCCAAATTCAGAGATTCCAGTCCTGGGGCATGAAGGAAGACTGGAAGGGAAGCCTGGGGCAGATTATGAGAGTGTGGAAAAACCAGGATGATAAACTGGTATGTAGGGAAATTCAGATGCTGGAAAGTGGCATTCTGTGAGTTAACATCTTGGTTTCTCAGCAATTCAGCCCAGAGAAAACTCAGAGATATTCCAATATTAGTAATTGAGATAAGGAGGGGAAAAGAAGCTGTAATAAATTACAAGTGGAAAGTGAGAAAATGAGACTTGAGAGGAAGGAAAATTAAGTAGGTTAAGGCTTGAATTCTTATATTACAGTTTCATAGATTATTCTGTACGTGCATAGGAAAACATACTGATTATGTAAATAATAATTTCCTTCATATATATTATTAGATAACATTATTTAATTGGTATATTATAGGTATCATAATGCCTAGAATAAAATCCCTCATTTGTTTAACTACTGGCTGTCTGAGTGTGTCTGTATCAGCTCCTATCCTAACCATCTCCAATAGAGTTCTATTACATTTTTCCTTTTCTCTTAATTTCATAGACACAAACGCCTAGTTTTGTTTCATTCATTCATTTTCTTAATTTATTCATGTTCTTTAAATTGATTCATGTTGCATTCCAAGATTTAATCTTTAAGTACTTTGATTAAAAACGTGGATATTGTAAAGAGTCTGCTGCTTTCTATTGAAATTTACTGTCCAAATGTCCTAAAGAAAATAATGTTCATTATGTTTCCTAAAAGATAAAAGACAGGGACTAACATGACCTAAAGGGGGCTGCCCCTGCTTATGATCCACCATAGATCCAGATAATACAGAGTGGAAAGATTCTAATTTGAGAAGATTGGTAGCAAGTGCCAAAGTCAATATTTACACATAATAAGCAATTCCTTGAAATGCATCTGAAAGTCTATTGACAATCAGTGTAACTCTTGAAAAGGCTCAAGATAACTGAGAAAATTCAATGGATGCCATGATAGCTCTCATTTCATTTATATTGGTTCTTTCTGGAAAGTGCAAAGCAAGCAAAACTAGAACAATATTAGTTTTTTAGTTGTGTTTATTATTAGTAAGCATATCCGACATTATGATTTAGTTGGAATTAACTTTTTTTCTTTTTCAAAATACAGTCAATAAAATCTCACAAAACCGTAAGGTCACAACTTATGGATTTAGAATTCCCTGTCTAATTCAGGACAGGAAGATAAGGAATGAATGTATCTACAGTATATTTGAGAAGAATCAGAACTTACTAAACTCAGAACACATAATCAAGGCCACAGTTAGTTCTGATTAAGTAATAACAATTTAAAGCAAATATTTTAAGTCTCAGAGTTTCAAGTACACAAAATACTACCATATGCATATTACAGGTTCTTCTTTTGTAACTATTCCCAACTAGATTGACCCAGATTCAAAACCACTGGACCCTGAACAGGTATATTTCCTTATATGTCCTGGGGAGAGGTTTTATTTTTTATTTTAAAAAAACCCAAGAAAGATATAAAAGTGAAATGTGACACTTACAAATTTATATGTGAGTGCTTTCTATTATCTCTATCTTCTATTCTACTCTATCTATATGGTACTAAAAGTCTCATCATGAATTTAACAGGGAAAAATGGTACATCATAGGGCAACAATTTTTGAACCGAAGTACTTCAAATGGGCTAACTTAAAAAATGTGTCCAAAATCCTCAGAGGTTTCAATGTGATGGATAGAAATTAACCAGAAAATAATAATGCTAACAATGCCACACTGAGCACCCTGAGAATAAGAAATAAAAACAACAGTTTATTCCTTGGGGGGGGGATGTTTTGAGACAATGCAAGATGATTTCATCACAGAATTATTGTTAGAATTTGAAGGGGCAATTTACAACGGTGAGTCCAACCTCTTTCTGAATTAAGTGAATTAAGTTCACATTAAGAGCAAAGTGGCTGTGTAGCTTCCTGAATATATTTGTTATATAACTTGAGGAGACGATAGTAATATTCCCTAGGAGGTGGTGTGCTTTTTTAAAAAAAAAAACAAAACAAAACTAAAAGACTGACCATCTGTTTCTTTTCAAATTGGCCTGCAGAGTTCACATAACCACTAGGCAGTAGCAAAGTAATACAGTCTTTGCTGCCATCTAGTAGTTATCCAGCTCAGATGTGGTGCTCTCATTTAAGAAAAATAAAAGAACAAGTGAGGAAATTCTTTAGTTTTTTTAAAGTAATCAGCTAAGCAGTGATTTCGATAGAATAGTTTTGAAAGAGAAATCATGCATGGAAATTCACTTATCTGTACATAAAATCAGGAGTCTGGTAGCATTTTTTCCATCTAATATATTTTCTTAAAAATCATATGGGTTTGTTCAGCTCAAATTTACTGTAATGTTTACTTTCAAATATTCCTGATTCCATTATTCTAAATATAGTTAAATTCTGCTCTGCCATAGGCAAAATGCATTGCGAACTGGACATCTCCAGTATATTTTAAAATTTGTTCTTTTTATATACAGTATACATATAATTTGCTTTATACTACTAGGTTTTATTATATTCCATTTTGAATGCACTGAAAATTTCTAATGTAAGTTCAGAAATATTAAATCATTACATGCAAATAAAAGAAATGAGAAATCATCCCCACAGTTCATAACGAAAAGAAGCATCTTGTACAACAGAAGACAACTTTTGAAAACGGGGAATAAATTTTTCTACTCTGCAAGACACATATGACAAATTTGGCATTCATGAAAGAATAATTATGTCAGAAGAGGAGTGGAGTGCAGCTTGATTGATATTTGGTTTAATAACCTTGCTGTTTGTATAAAATACTAAATATGGAAATTGATAGTTGGATTTGCACAGCACATTGAAATTATGTATATTTATGTATCTAATACACACACACACACACACACACACACACATTATATAGTGGCAAATATCTGTAGCTCAGGTATAAGATAAGGATGAAGGTTCATTCTTGTGGTTTGGTTTCTGAACATTTCATTACCAGGCTAGGTAGCATCTTCAGCAGAGTTTAGGGTATGTCAGTATCAGTGTTCTTCTGTTTATAAGGGCTTCAAGTGTGGGTGTGTCATATGAGGGTCTTGTGATGGTCTTGTGATGGGTCATGTGTGAATCATCAGTGAGAGACATGTGATGGGTCTTGTAATGGGGAGGTTATATCAGGTCAGGGTCATTGGGAGGTGAACTGCTGGTGGGAGGGGACTTATGTGGATTGTTTGAGGGTCGGTGTTGTCTCTAGTTGGTTGTGCAGTTGATTTGGATTCTGAGGATTTTTTAGGCTGGTTGTAGGTCAATGTGTCTGTTGATGGAATTGCTTGTGGAGTGCCAGGCTTCGATGAACTGATGAGTGTGGCTGATAGTAGTGTGACCAATGACTTTAGTGTTATTCCAATCAAACTGGTGTTGTTTGGTGTTGGTGTGATAGAGATTAAGGATTTGGAATCATGGCGTTTGACTGTCAGACTGGTTTTTAATTGATGTGATGTTTGTCCCACATAGATTTGGTTGCAATCGTTACAGTTGATTTTGAGATTGTTTCTTTCATCATTCTATATCTTGTCTTTGGTTCTGGATAATTCCTGACAGAGTGTGGCTGAGTTTGTGGGCTATTGCTATTCCTAGGGACTGGAGAATTCTGGCTGTCATTTCCAACAACCTTTTTGTGTATGGTAGGATTAGTTTTTGCAAGGTAGTTGCCTGTGTGGTGTGGTATGGTCTGGGTGCTGTGGGTCAGAATGTAAAGTTTATTGGATAGTCATTATGGAGAAAGACGTCAAGCAGCCATTTCTCTTCTGCTTTTTTTAGTTTTGTGGTGCTGCAGTGTATCCTGGCCTTTCTGAAGAGGGGCTGGACACAACTTCGTTTATGTGGTGGGGTGGTTGCTTGCGAAGCTGAGGATCTGGTCCATGTGTGTAGGTTTGCGGTAGATATGGGTTTCAGTTCTGCATTGTCCAGTCTCCTTATGTCGGTGTCGAGGAATGGGAGTCTGTTATCTGTTTCCTCTTCACATGTGAATTTGATCCCAAGGAATATGTTATTGAATAGGTGGTGTGTTTCTTCAATTTGGGAGCGTTTGATGATGATGAAGGTGTCATCAATGTAGCGTGTCGAGAATTTTGGTTGGATGGTGGATACAGCTATGGATTCAAGTTGTTGCATGACTTCTTGTGTTATTAGGCCTGATATGGGTGATCCCACTGGGGTACCTCGTACTTGCTTTTACATTTTTCCATTTAACTTGAAATATGTACTGAGGCATAGATCCAGAAGTTTCATGATGTATTTTGTGGACATGGAGTGTTCTGTAGTGGCATCATCTTTGTGGTATGGTGTTCAGTGAGTAGGTGGTGTATGATTTGTTTAGCCAGGTTGATGTCAATTGAGGTGAAGAGAGTGGTGACATTAAAGGAGACCATAATTTCTTCCATGTTGATCTTGGTGTGTTTGATGCACTGGTGAAATTATTCTGGGGAGTTTATTGAGTGGGTTGAGTAATTGACCAGGTGTCTGAGTTTCCTCTGCACGGTTTGTATGTATGCATGTATATACAGTAAATACACTATATATATATATTGTGTGTGTGTGTGTGTGTGTCTGCATCTCTGGATTTCTAAATAATAGAGGAAAATAGCTTTTGAAATGCACTGGGGATCAAGCCAGTGTACCCCTACCTTCCCACCCCAGATCTTATGACAGTATTTTTATTACACCACAATTCCCCCTATTCTGAAAAAGCTCATGGAAAGTACAAGAACAATAATAACAAAAATATCTATACTCAACTGGCAAATACAGTTCTGCTTATAGTTATATCTTGCTCAAAATTATTTTAAAATTCCATCTCAGATTTACAAAGCTCTTCATTGTTCAAACGAGCTTCACTTCTTTCCAGTAATGAAGGGAATGGTGGTAAAATCCATAGCAGCCCAAATGGCACCCACAAAAGCCCAACATAAAATAAAAACTGCCTGAAAACTCAGGAGCTGTTGAAGATAAGCCTGCCAGATTCCTTTGAGAGTTTTTCTTTGTTTGCTTGCTTGTCTTTTTGTTGGTGGTTTTACTGAAGAGGTCCAAATTGTGTGCTACAGTTGTATCTCCAAAGATTGCTCAGCAGTGTGTGTTCAGGGGCTTATGGTGAAATTGCATTCAGCTTGCGTCCACAAATAGTAAATATTTCCTCCCATTTGCAGCTTGTATTTCTAAAGACAAGATCACTACCCTTGTTTAGTAATAAAATTTTTGAATCAAATATCAATAATGTTTTCATGTTGATATAAGTGCACACTAATATAACCAGTTCAGTCCCATTTTATCTCATTTAATGAGAGTTACACTTACAGCTCAGATAATCAGTCCATCTGATTTGCAGTATATTAATCTAACCTCAGGTTAGGTTTTTGCTACTGAGTCCATTTTCAAATATTTTCATCTAATAATCCTTTCTGTAGAAATATTAAGTTAAATAAGGAAAAAATAAGAGACTGGATCATTGTGCAGCTTTCTCTTTTAAGCACTCCTTGAGTAACAAAAACATTTCTATTATCAGGACAAATGACATATCGGAGTATATTAGGTTCAAAATAAGGATAACATGAGCCACTTTATTGAGATTTGTTTTGTTTCAGTACAAGGGATTTTATATTATTACATTTTAATTTTCTGGAAAAACAAGACAGCTTCTTTATTTCATACATATTACTAATTCTGGGAAACAACAATAAGGAAAGTTTGTGGAGGCCAAATCCCACTTAGGTTTCTTCTTAAAATAGAGATACGGTTATTGGAACATTTATTTAGCTTCTTATAAACATGCAGATTTCTAAAAGACAGGGAATCCAGTTATAAATGAGGCATGCACAAAAAGAAATGTCTAATAATATAAATTCTATAATAGCAAATAGGCACTGATGGATCATCTAATATCTTAAGGACATTCTTTCTCATTAATAGCCTTACACTGACATTTTCCCATCTGTACTGATAATTTGAATTTCAATAATCCTTAAATTTTAAGATTATCTTTATGGAAATGCATAAAGATTGAAGAGACCCAAGCGTACAAATCACAATAGAGCACTATGATACCACACACACACACACACACACACACACACACACACACACACAAAATTGCATTATATGCTTTTTTTCTAGCTGTAAATAATAATTGTGATCTATCTACCCCTCACCTGTATATCCCCAAAATTGTTCTGGCTCTTTAGTTTTCTTTTGCCCACCTCTACCTCTGTGTCAATGTATGTATGTATGTATGTATGGAAATGTCTCTTAATACTTCTCCGCTATGTTTCCCACCTCTTTCTTAGGTAACAATGATAAGCTAAAGATATGAGCACATAAAAGTGTAAATGGAAAAGCTTCTGATGTCTTGCTTCTTTTTTCATTTTTAATAAACCCTAACATCTGTAATTAATTTCAAAAGAGTCAACTGAAGATGAACATTTGACTTCAGCCATTAATTTCCTGTACTGAATTATACTATAATCTTTGCTTGATAGAATGAAATTCTGATGTGAATAATAAATAATCAGGGTCAATGCTAATCCAACTCATCTTTTGGGTCACTTGTTTAAAACACATATCCAAAAAAAGTTTTGTTTGGGATTTCCTGAACCAATCCTTCCTTGTCTTTTTAAAAAAAATATATTCGCAGCTAAAACTTAACAGTACATAGGCAAGCCTTTGTTTTCATGCTCAGTTTCCAGCAGAATACAGAATTTGGAAAGCAAATTGGGACACTTAAAAGGGATCTTACAAATTTCACTGCTGTTTGGCTATGCTATTATTGGAAAATGCAATCCAAATTGTTCCTATGCAGGAACAAATCTCCCTCATCTATCTATATAAATAAAAATGTAAATGTTTGTTTGTTCAAAATCTTAAATCTCTGAAAGTTCTTCACCGATTGCTTTGAAATTTTGACACAACGTTGCATTCGAATACGCACATGTTTTTATATACCTACTATGATATAGATGTCACACCTGTGACAGGTAAAACATGCTTTTTTGAAAAACAGCGCCATCTGTTGGACATAAAAGCAAACCAGACAATCTCTATATCTGCACAGACAATGGAACAACAAAAAATGTTGTATACCCACAAGCATTGTGAAATTAAACATATTACAAACGTGTGCTTTCTCTTTTCTTTCTTTTCCATTTAACCAGACTTAGCCACAGCAACGTGTGGCCGGGTACAGCTAGTCTATATAAATAAAAATGTAAATGTTCGTTTGTTCAAAATCTTAAATCTCTAAAAGTTCTTCACCGATTGCTTTGAAATTTTGAAACAACATTGCATTCGAATATACGCGTGTTTTTATATATCTATATTATATAGATGTCACACCTGTGACAGGTAAAAACATGCTTTTTTGAAAAACAGCACCATCTGTTGGACGTAAAAGCAACACACACTTTTACCAGACTGAGCCACAGTAACGTGTGGCCAGGTACAGCTATATATAAATAAAAATGTAAATGTTTGTTTGTTCAAAATCTTAAATCTCCGAAAGTTCTTCACCTATTGCTTTCAAATTTTGACACAACGTTGCATTCGAATACGCGTGTGTTTTTTATATACCTACTGTTATATAGATGTCACACCTGTGACAGGTAAAAACATGCTTTTTTTGAATACCCACAAGCATTGTGAAATTAAACATATTACAAATGTGCACTTTCTCTTTTCTTTCTTTTCCATTTAACCAGACTGAGCCACAGCAATGCGTGGCCAGGTACAGCTAGTTTTGAATAAAAATACAGAAGCAAAGCCATCAGAGGAGTTTTTGGTTTAAGAAGTATTGCCTTACAATGATATTTCCAGGATACGGCATGATTAAATAAGGATTAGCGACAAAAATACCCAAATAACTAAAATTCTCTATTTGTATAATTACATGATCTTGAATTTTCCAGTTTTACTTTTTAACCCTTCCCCCCAAAAAAACCTAATATTAACTCTTTAGAAGAACAAAATTGGGGGGGGGAGTCAAATAAGGGCTATTTGAAAAAGAATTTTCTAAAGTTTCTCAAAATGAATACTGGCTGGCCAACTGCCCAACATTCAGAACATAGAATCATAGGACTGAAAAGGATCTATTCCTACCCCCTATTCAAATCAGGAAACATTATACCATCTGTAGAGAGATACAGTACACAAAATCCATAACAAGAAGCATTTGATGAACAATTAATTGGATTTCTCCCAATGCATTGCCAGATATTTTGGACTTCACTTTCAGTAGCTCCCATGTAATCAGATTGGGGAAGGCTATAGCTGTTGACAAGTCAAACACCTCTAATTATACAGGAAATGATTCACTAGATCAGGGTAATCAACTGATGGTTCATGGCCTCCTGATGGGTTGTATGTACTGTTGCAGTTTTATAGACTCTCAAGATTATGATGCTGAAATTTACCATCATAATTCCAATTTAAAGCAATACAACTTCGGTTTCTTTCAAAAGCAAATAAAATTAGAAGAAGTAAGCAAAGTCTATTTAATTTTAAATGTTTATTTTACTAAATACTTCCAAATAATAAAAAAGAGCCTGTAACTACCCTGTAACCAACCCTGTCCTAACTCTTCCAACTCAGTGACAGCCAAGACATCACTTAGTCATTGGATCATTGGCTAGTTACTGTAAATAGCACTCCTACTTGGAAAAACATAGAAAAAGAATAAGGAGTGGCTGGAAAAAGTTTACTTCTCCAAAGATAAAATATATGTACAAGATAATCCTGGATATGCACGAGAATCTATAACTTCATAGACTGCGTAAAAATGGCCACTATAGAAAGATCATAATGATAGGATAAGTGAATACCCAAAGATTAACTTGTGGCAGGCAGCTAGTCTGGCCCAGGTATGGATAGAGAAGTAGAGGAAACTCCATTTTATAGCACCATCATAATAGCTACATTGTTGCATTGGTGAATTCATGGAAATTGATATATATACATATATAGTGGTTCCTGAACAAGGGTGGTGCTAGTGTAACAATATTAAGCATTCAGTTTAAAAAACCTTTTTTTACTGCATGATAAAAGGACTCATTTTAATACTTAACTATTATTTATATTTCATATTATTTATTCTGATAATAAATGATTACATGAAAGAGCAATAAATTAAAATACAGTATCATTTGAAACATTTCATGTATTTTATCATAAATATTTCCTACTCACATCCAATCTGCCATTCTATTTTTGAATATGTTGTTGCTGCTGCTGATATTGATGATGTTGATGATAATAATTATCATCAGCACAATAATAATAAACTGAAGTCAAAGGTGACAAGACTCAGTATCATCCTTTCCAACAGAGATGTACAGTATTGTACAGGAATTTGACACTTTCGTGTACTATATTCGGTCATGATGTGTTTGTGTGTGTTTTAAATTTTATATAGCCACATATCTATACAGTAGTAAGCATGCCTTATTGTAGCACAGGACTGGATTACAGATTGATAAGCTATACTTCAACTTTCTGTATTTCTTTTAAAAAAAACTTTAATAAGAGATCCATTTTCAAATCCTATAGGATTGGGCTTTTGCTGTAAGGAACTGAAAATAATAAATTTCTTGCACACAAGCTGTACCTCCCACCTTCCCAGCCTATTTGGCAGTCCTATGATAAACACACAACTTGAAGCAAGATATGAAATACATGGATTTCTTCTACTAGAATTTGTCCAGAAAAATCAGAAGAGTAGTGTTGACATTTGGAAAGTACATGTGGTGCTGAATTGTTATGTGATGCATGACATTCTGAGTTTTGAACAAGTGAGAGATCTAACTTGCGTTCTCCCCTCCAATATGAAAAAAATATAGAATAATTATTTTGGGGAAGATTTCCTTTAATACTGTTATTTATTTTTCAGCTGTTGAAATAAATAGGAAGATTTAATGTGATACTGTATATATTTCATATTGCGCTTTTACAATTTTTCCTTGCCAGGGAAAGCAATAGAATTTGAAAAGATTACTTTGGGTTTCATGTCCACTCCTTGTTCAGTGTAGGAAATCAAAATTAAAGCATCCTTAACAAATGATTGTTTACTAAATGGAAATGGCCATATCCCAGATAATTGGTTCTGCTACTCATGCGGTTCAGCTCTTACTCTTTGAACATTTGTTTAATATCTAATTAGAATCTGGTTTTTGGTTGGTTTATTTTGTAATTTCATCTCTTGCACTCTGCAATAACAGAGGACATAATTTTACCTTCATTTGGGTGACATTATGTTACTGTGTGTTTAAGGAATACAGCTTTTCAAGGATAAATATTCCAAGATCCTTCAATTTCTCTGTCTAGCATTTAGATAGATTGTCAACTTTCCCCAATTTGTCTAAATTTTCCTCAAACGGTGTCCAAAACTGGATTTTTTTATTTGAGACAGGGTACTGTTTCCCATGATAGTTTCCTGAGCCACCAATCTGCCCTTTTTGAAGATAGGAGTGACATGTTTTATTGTCATTTCACATATTCTCAGGTTTCTCAAAGATAACACATAAAGTTACAACTAGTACATACATTTCTTTATTCTTTATTATGATGCTCTAATCATATGTGATTTGTTGGTATCTTTCAGTAGTGCAGCAACAGTAACTAGAGTATAGGATGAAAGTGGATGGGAACCTTTGGTTTATAATTTTAGAATCATCGTATCCCTAAACCATTGCATATACTTTTCTCAACACTCTAAAAATGAATTTCTTGCTTGCCAGTCTTTTTATAACTCATACAAAGAGACTTTGGAGATTTCATTTATCATAAGGCACTCCACATATAATAAACATTGTTTATTTTCTTGAACATAGTTCAATGCCCATAGTTATTCCTACGGAAAATTCACTAAAACCTGTTTTGTATTGACAGAAACACACAAAAATATACTTTATAAATATGGCCTGGGAAACTGTTCATATAGATCAGGTACAAGCAGCTTCTTATTTTTTCTAGTATTCAGACTGCTAAAAGCTGGATTTAATTTATGGTTGTAGAATTAACACAAGTCTGATATTTCATAACAGAGAGTGAACTTGAGAAAAAAGAGTATTTAAAGAAGTTTAAAGCTTTGACACCCCGGAAAACTTAATGAGATGTCTGTCAAAGAATGTATTATTCCATCGAAGGACCATTCCCCTGTACACCATTCTTCCTATATGGAATTAAAGTTGCAATACGGAATATAAAAGTACCAGAAACAGTATAAAAACTATTTAGTCTCCAGAGTGCTTCAAAAGACTATGAATTGCTTCATAGCCACTTGTTTCAATTCACTGCTTAGAAGCATTTTTCTGCTTTGATTCACAAACCTGCATTGCAAAGTTGGTTTGAATAAAGCTTCCTTGGATGGAAGAACTCCTTCAAAGCTTAGCCTATACAATGTTGCCCTCAATTCTATCAGGTAAAGGCAAGAATCAAAGCTTCAGGTTTTTTTAATTTTACAATTATTTTAATAATTCTCAAACAGGGGAGGGGAAACCCACATGACAGCATGACTGTAGAATAAGATAAATGTTTGAATATATTGTTGGGTCAGCATTAAGTAAGGAGTACTTAATAGAATATAAAGTATAAATGAGAAGCTAATATTTCAGACTTGAATACATTTACGGTATATGCTCCTGGCATCTGAAAATTCATGGACATTTAGAATTTCTACTTGATGTTTTAAATGCAGGACTCAGAGTAATGTAGTTTTCTTTTGTTCAATGCTTCCTTTTTTGAACTCCTACTAGAATATGAAGAATGAGATGATGTAGGCTTAATTTTTCTAATTGATCACATAAAAGAGATACAGAAGGAAGAGTTACAGAAGGAAAATGTTTCAGTTGGACAGAGGGTGAGAGCATTTGCTGACCTTATACTGTAACATATGCCCTTTTCCTCACCAGGACCTTCTAAATGTTAACACATTGATTAAAATGATGCCAACTTGCAAACATGAACACACTGAACCAAAAAGAAAAAAGAAAGAAAAAAAGAAAAAAAGAAATTCTCACAAAAAGCTAAAACAACAATCCAAAACCTGGATGCACAAGCAGTTATGAAAAAGAAAAGGGAATCCAAGTCGACTATCTGAAAGAAAGAAAGAAAAATAAAATAACAAATATGCCTGATCATCATACAGTATGTAGGATATTTGTAACACCAACTGGGACCTCTCTATTCACATCAAATCTATGGATAAATATATATAGAGAGAGACATGAAGCTTAATATTCAACATGCTATCATTATATAAGGCATTTGTTTGACTAAGACAGAGATTATAACTGCCAGGGAAGTTGCTAGTGCTTCTTCAACTCATGTTTTAATCCAAATAAAGGAAGATTTTGTGGATTTGTAAAATTTATTTTTTCTCTATCTCCCTCAAATGAATAAATCACTCTAAAACAAATATAGAATATATGTAAATGGTTCAATTGACTGTATAATGCTAGTTTTTAAACATCTAAATATATGATAATTTGAATCAGACCATTTATATTTAAAGTCTTATCATTATAATATTGTACCTTCAAGTCCTATAACTAGAATCTTTTTCAACTTTAATGTAATGTAAATCTAATGATTAAAAGAAGTAGTCCATCTGCTCTACCACTGAAAAAAAATCTGATTTATATATGATTATTTAAAGCAAAGTATACCTCATTTATTGGCTAGATTCACCACAACATGTGTGAAGGCAGCTGTTCTGAATTGTAAAGCATGATTCATGATTTAGCATTGTGTGAAACCAACCACTCTGATTTATTCAACATGATTTAGCAGATGGAAGATCCCAGTCAATGTTGTACAGATGACCTGAGAACATGTTTAAATCCAATCTATTCTGATGAACTAGACTAGGATTGTAATAGTTGCAGTGAGAATATGAGATGCATGACCAATCTATGTGAAACCAAGAAAGAAACAAGTTCTAAACAAATACTAATGTCCATATAAATTACTTTAGCAAATTACTGTCTTATTGTTTTTACGACAATAATCTGATTTTTATGTCAAATTACCTGCACTATTAGATGACATCTGCCAAGATTTCAACTACAAGGTGTTTGAATGTCAAACACAGTGTGCTACCAGCTACTTGAAGATTTTTTTCACTGAAATATTAAAATATTTCCGCTATTGTGAAAATGTGAAGTCTAAAGCTTGAAAGAAAAGAACAGTGAACTGAATTGATGCATTAATTGATCTATTTCCTGAGTGCTGAATGAATATAAACAAATAAGAAACTGATTCTTTTTTAAAAAAAAAGAAGATAAATATTTAGGTATTTATTTGTTTATGTAATTTTGTGAACCCTGATGGCTTGTAGATTAAAAAAATAAAAACAAAATAATACAGATACATCTTATTAAAAGCAGTACAGCATGAGTCAAAAGAGATACTGACCAGCAAATTTAACAAAACATTTTAGTATTATTGCATAACTATAACAAATTTCTTCACTATATTCTATGTGAAAAGCCACCTTTTCTACTAGAAAGAAAAATGTTTAAAAATATTCCATCTGTATGGGGAAATTCAGATAGTTAAACTGCTGTACTTGTCTTTATTAAACACCATATTATAATTGAATCTGTATACAGTACACTGAAAATACAAGATTTTTTTCATTGCTCACCCTATTGCAATACCATACTTCCCCAGAATGTATCTTTTGATTTTAAAGATAAAATATTCTTGAGATACAGCAAAAAGACTCAAAATACAGGGTCCTTGGTGCTCTCTGAGCATTGATGATGTTATCTAGTTTGGGTAATCAAATGTCTGCAAGAAAACAACCAAGCTCAGGGAACACCAATGATCCCTCATTTTCACTCTGAGTCACAAATATTCTTCTTTATTGAGACTTGAAATACTTTTACTATGAACATCATTTTGCATATGTTGTATTAGAAATGCCAACATAGTTTTGTCCTTATCAGTCAAAGTTTGATAACTTGATAAGGTTTTTTTTAATCTGTTTCTTGGGACCTAGTCTGACAGAAAAGTGATAACCAATTATTTTCTAAATACAATCCAAATACATTCAATATATTTCATATTAGCCTATTTCTTTCTATTAGCTACATTTCTCTATTTGTTTATGTGACTAAAGATCATAACTTTTTTCAATACTGAACCATCTCTAACCAGAATGCATAATTTATATGGACAGTTTGCAAATGCATGCATCTGATTCCTAAAATGAGGGCTAGCATAAGCATTGACATTTTCATATTTTCCATTAGTGTAAAAGAAACTCCACTAACACATGGAAATTATTTTCATATCTTGAAATTTAACATTGTACTGCTAAGTGTTGTAGAAGTGGGATAAAAATAAATTTTCAGAATTTTTTTTTAACAAAGACTTAGGACAAAAGAATCAAATCAATATAAGATTGGAAATATTCATGTTGCAATAGGCTATATGAAAGGATAAGTGGAATGATAGTTCATTAAAACCTGAAAATGACTTAGTTGATATTGCTTCAAAATGTCAAAGGCAATTTAACTACATCAAGAGCACCTTACATTGGGCACAATAGGCACAGTGTTTTAAGATTTAAAACAATAAAAATATGAAAAGTAATAGTAAAATAGAATGTATATAATCATACACACACACACAAATTGTTATTATAATTCTTGTTATTTTTGTCCTTGGAGGATTTAACAAAAGTCTTAATGAGGCCTTGAGTAAGATATTTCTCCTTATGCAGTGATTATGCTTTGCATCAGGTTCTTATCAAATTCTAGGTGCAATAGTTTAATGTGGATTTAGACAGTCTGCAGAATTTACAGAAAGGTAGTGAGAGAGATCAGAAGACTCACAGGTTATTAAGAAGAGATTGTAAGTGTTGAATATATTTATGTAATAATGGTCCTAAGTTACAGAAAGATGGATTCCAATGAACAAAATAAATGTAATAGCATAATTAGTTATCTAGAAATTTGGTGGGCTCTCCTTTACTGAATCTATTGAAGCAAAACTAGCTAGCCATCTGTGAGGGAATACTTCAATTTTAATTAAACTGAACTGGGGCTGAACATAATAATGTTTCCTCTGAAATGAATGTAATTGAGGAAAGCATGGGCTGGTTATAGTTGCCACTTATATGTGACTGCTATCTATATATTTTTCCTTTTCCTTTTCACAGAAGACTGTGATAACATGCCCAATGAATTTACAACATCTTTATCTGCAGCACTGGTGGACATTGAGAAAAGGAGTTCATTTGCATGTCTTCTACAGGAAATCAGAAGCTATTTAGAAAAATACAATGAATTCTTAAACTCTCTTTTTCTTCTTTACTTTTAAAATGCAGATGAAAGCCATTCTTAAAAAGATGTTTTAAAGATGTTGTATGGAAAGATTTGTGGAAAGATGCTGTATATTTTATAGAATAAGACGGAAATGCTATATTGTGTGATTTTGTAAGTATGTATAAATTTGCATATATAGGTGTACATATACAGTATGTATGAAATTTTGGATAAGTGTATTTTATAATCCTTTCAGTTTTTATACTTCATTAGAACTCAAATACATGTTAGCAATAATCATGCAAAACCCAACCATGAATTTGCAACAATTACTGGAGGGGGAAAAAGCCAGAATCAGAATTTATCAATGGAACCCGGCATAATGTATTGTTTAAAAATGTAGGAAATTGTTAGTATTCCAGCCTCTGCTGACAGCTGTGACTATACTAGGCTATACAATAAAGTCTTTCATATGAATAAATTGTTACAAATCCGGTTTGCAGATGGGAAACTGGGCTATACGCCTTACTCTAATGCCAGCAGCAAAAATTGGTGTGAATCTTTACAAAGGGTGCCAAGTAGTGATTTTTGCTCAGTTTGCCATAAATAAATAACTTAAGCTTGTATATGTGTACATGCGTGTGTGTGTGTGTGAGAGAGAGAGAGAGAGAGAGAAGAGAGAGAGAGAGAGAGAGAGAGAGAGAGAGAGAGAGAGAGAGAGAGAGAGAGAGAGAGAGAGAGAGAGAGAGAATACTATGAATTATGAAAGAGACAGAATATTATACCCATAATGTTCCTATAAGCTATTTCTGAATGGCATAAACAGTTCATGTTGCATCCATTTGTCTCTGTATTTGTCACAGCCATCTTGGTAGGTATCTCTTACTGTGATACACTGGGTTAAGCATGTAGAGATGAAAGCCCATATATAAAAATTCATGAGATTGATACTATCAATGGATAAAAGCATTCCAGCTGTAGCAATAGGCATCCTTTTTTATTACTATGTCACGAATGCTTACTTTGAAGTTGGGCTATTCCTTGTATAAACTATGTTAATAAATAAATGTTTACTAAGTGGAACAATAGCAACAATATTTGCATGCACTACTTATGTTTTACCCATCAAAAGATGATCATATCAATTTTTGCAAGTCAAACTGTGCACATTATTTTTGTTGTTATTTGAACAGCACGTATTTTAAAAGCCATGTCATAGAACAGGCCGGGCAACAATTGAGGTGCAGGAGTTTAAGTTGTATCCCAAGTTTCTGAAGACTCTTTTGTAAGCAGTTCCCCCGACACCTGGAGGAAACAGTCTATCTAGACCC
>NW_015386841.1:336674-357145 GCF_001527695.2 Protobothrops mucrosquamatus | reverse complement strand
GCTTTGGGGTGGACTTCCATCAGTACGCTGATGATACTCAGCTGTACATTTCCACCCCAGGCCACCCCAATGATGCCCTTGACGTGATGGCCCAATGTCTGGAGGCTGTACGGGTCTGGATGGGGAGAAACAGACTCAGGCTCAACCCTTCCAAGACTGAGTGGCTGTGGTTGCCGGCTCCCAGGTATGGTCAGCTGACCCCATCGCTGACTATAGGGGGCGAAACTTTGGCTCCCTCAGAGAGGGTACGCAATCTGGGCGTCCTCCTGGATCCACGGCTGACGCTGGAAGACCAGTTGATGGCTGTGGCCAGGGGGGCATTTTACCGGGTACGCCTGGTACACCAGTTGCGGCCTTTTCTGGACCGGGATGCCTTGCGCACAGTTACCCATGCTCTTGTCACCTCCCGCCTGGACTACTGTAATGCTCTCTACATGGGGCTCCCCTTGAGGAGCACTCGGAGGCTCCAGTTAGTCCAGAATGCAGCCGCGCGGGCGGTGATGGGAGTGACTCGTCGCTCCCATGTAACGCCGCTGCTGCACGAGCTGCACTGGCTGCCTGTGGCCTTCCGGGTGCGCTTCAAGGTGTTGATTATCATCTTTAAAGCGCACCATGGCATTGGACCTGGCTACCTCCGAGACCGCCTTCTGCCACAGATCACCTCTCACCGGCCGATACGCTCCCACAGAGAGGGTCTCCTCAGGGTGCCGTCAACCAGACAGTTGGCGACCCCCAGGGGGGGTTGGCGACCCCCAGGGGGAGAGCCTTCTCTGTTGGAGCCCCCACCCTCTGGAACGAGCTGCCCCCAGAGATCCGGGTGATTCCGGATCTCCCCTCCTTCCGCCGCGCCCTCAAGACATGGCTGTTTCAGCTGGCAGGACTGGCCTAGGGATATTTTAAATGGGATTTTAATCAATTTTTAAAATATGAAGAGGCCTATTTAAATATATCTTTTAATTTATTTTAAATTTTGTATATTTGTATAAATTGTTTTGTTTTAACTGGCTGTAAGCCGCCCTGAGTCCTCCGGGAGAAGGGCGGGATATAAATACAATAAACTCTAAACTCTAAACTCTAATGTGGTACTTAATTTGAATTATGTTATTATTTAAAGATTATTGGGTCTATGTTTTACCAGTAGAAAATCTATGGCATTACTTATAAAACTCAAAGGGACATAAAAGCAATTCTATAGAGCAGGGGTTCCCAACCCCCGGGCCATGGACCGGTACCGGTCTGTGACCTGTTAGGAATTGGGCAACGTAGCTGGAGGTNGCCTAGGGATATTTTAAATTGGATTTTAATCAACTTTTAAAATAAGAAAAGGCCTATTTAAATATATCTTTTAATTTATTTTAAATTTTGTATATTTGTATCAATTGCTCTGTTTTTTAACTGGCTGTAAGCCGCCCTGAGTCCACCAGGAGAAGGGCAGGATATAAATACAATAAACTGAAACTGAAACTGAAACTGATGTACTGACATCACTGGGAGAATTGGATATAACATATCCAACCAGCTTAACCCTAGTGCTACTATGTTAGTTGGTGTTTATCAATAGTCTTGGTAATACTTACAAAACAAAAGTTAAATGTGATAAATGAAACAATCAATAAATAAAAGCAAAGCAACCCAGAAACAAAAAATGATGTAAAGCAGCAGGTACAGCAGCAACAACCATTACATATTTAAACCTTTATTATTTAACTTTTTTTTTTCAAATAAATGGAAGCATTGTCATCTTCAGCCATTCAGTCGTGTCTGACCTTTGGTCTCTCTATGGATCAGCCATCTCCATGTCCTTCTGTCTCACACCACCTCCTTTAGATCCACCATGGTCATCCTAGTGTCATCCTTTAGAGTGTCCAGTCAGCAGATACTAGGGAGAATCCTTCTCTTTTTTCCATTGATCACTCCCGGCATGAATGACTTTTCAAGTGTGTCAGCTCTCATGACATGACCAAAGAATGACAGCCTCTGTTTGACAATCTTGGTTTCAAGTGATATAGAATTAAGGTGATACAGACAACTTCAAGATCCATTTCCCCTTTGTTTTTAGATGATATACGTAGCTGCTTTCTATAACCCCAGAAATTAGCCTCTAAGATTAGAGCAGCATTTTCACATGCCATTTAATTAATAGACTAGTGATAACTCATAGATTTATTCTTTGGAGGATTTTAAACATTATATTTGAATTTGTGTTCCCAGAAAGTTATTATTTAATGCCATGAAGAATAATCCTCCTGCACTTTTTTCCTATCAAAATCACATTTTCATGCAATTTTTTTCCCAGACACATTGGAATGTGCTACTGTTGAATTTCATAATGAGATACCTGAAAAAATATTGTGAACATCCTATCTTTCATTATGCAATGATCTCTATGAGAGGTTTGTAGCCTTCCTGAAATCATGATGGAACTTCTCCTATGGAGCTTTTACACATTGTTACAGTCAGAGATGCTACAGAATCCTGAAAACATATTTTTTTACCACCTCCAACCATAAAATAAGATGAAAGAGATCACCAAGAGGAATTTTAATGAAATTCTTAAGGACTCAAAAAATAAGATATCTTATTCCTTTTGTGAAAGAAGAAAAGTTCTGATAAATGGCAAACAGAATGATCTGCAGCACTATGTTGTTAACTTCATATAATGTTTCTGTATTTAAGAGAAAACGCTTCTTCCGGATAGGTATATTCTATCAGAAGACATGTACACTTCATAAAAGCATCATATGAAAGTTTTCATATTTTTTCCAGTGCAAACGTCATAGTTTTACATTTACTGACTATCAAGGAAACAGTTTATTTAATCTTTTTCACTGTAGCTGCAATTGTCATTAAATTTTGCATTGCAGTGTCTCTTCTCTCTTCTTTTGCTAGCAATTGCAGTCTATCATATGAAGAGATAAGATGAAGAGAAAATTGGTATTGAGAATTGAAGCAATGACAGAACCGCACAAAGGTCTAATCACACACAGATAAATAAGAAACACTTTCTGAAAATTCACAGTATTGTTCTTCTGTTGCATTGTCAGATGACATATTTAGGGCTTTACATTGTTCTAAATGTTCTTCACTGCATAGGAGATTAAACAATATTATTATATTAGACATGTTGAAATGACAGAGAGGCTATTTATACCAGGGAAATGTTAATAATACTTTTTATGTGGTTAATGATTTAATTAATATTTATATCACTGAACTGATATAGGAGAAATTGCTAACATTTTGATTCTTCTTTTTCATTTTTCATTTAACATTTTTAAACAGCTCTGGACTGTTTTCAAGGAGATGCAGAAGTGAGAGAAATAGGTTTTGTTTATCTAATTATCCCTTATTTTGAGCAACCTATGCATAGTTGATTTTTATGGTATATTGTAGATTGGGAGTCTGTATCACAATGTTCTTTCAAATACACATCCCACTGAAAATGTCGTCATATGGCTTCTTGTTGTGCACAGCCAAATGAACACAAATTCTAATTGCAATTAAACCATGAAAATGAGATTACCTTGGAAGAGGAGGAAGAATATGAAGAGTCCTGGATAGATTCCAGACCTTCCTCTGCTCGAAAATGGAATGGGACAACTCGCGGTAGCCAACTCACCATGGCCAACTCGCTGCGGGACAACTCACCATGGACAAATTGGCACGGGACAACTCACTGTGGGACAATTTAACAATTAGAATAGAATAGAATAGAATAGAGCTGAAAGGGACCTTTGAGGTCTTCTAGTCCAGCTCCCTGATCAAGCAGGAGAACCTATACCATCTCAGACAGGTGATTGTCCAGTCTCTTCTTGAAAATCTCCAGTGATGGAGCGCCCACGACTTCTGGAGGCAAGCTGTTCCACTGATTGATTGTCCTCACTGTCAGGACGTTTCTCCTTAATTCCAGGTTGCTTCTCTCTTTGATCAGTTTCCAACCATTGTTTCTCATCCTTCCGTCTGGTGCTCTTGTGAAACAACCTGACCCCCTCTTCCTTGTGGAAGCTCCTCAGATACTGGAATACTGCTATCATGTCTATTTCTTCTTTTCTTTAGACTAGCCAAACCCAAGTTCCATAGCTGTCTTCGTAAGTTTTAGTCTCCATGCCTTTGATCATCTTAGTTGCTCTTCTCTCAATTTTTTCCAAACTCTCAACATCTTTTTTGTGATATGGTGACCAAAATTGGCTGCAGTATTCGAGGTGTGGTCTTACTAGGGCTTTATAAAGCGGTATTAATACTTTGCGTGATGTTGATTCTATGCCTCTGTTTATACAACCCAGGATTGTATTTAGCTTTTTTGTTTGCTGCTGCACACTGCTGGCTCATAGTTAAGTGATCGTCCACTAGGACTCCAAGATCCCTCTCACAGTTACTGTTTTTAAGCCAGGTCTCACCCAATCTGTGTTTGTTCCTTTGGTTTTTCCTGCCTAAGTGTAAGATTTTGCTTTTCTCCACATTAAAACTCATTTGTTGGATAGGGCCCATTTTTCAAATTTGTCAAGATCTTTTTGGATCCTGAGTTTCTCTTCTGGGGTGTTGGCTCCTCCTGACAGTTTGGTGTCATATGCAAATTTGACGAGTTCCCCTTCAATTCTCTCGTGTAAGTCATTTATGAAGATATTGAAGAGTACTGGGCCTAAGACTGAACCTTGTGGTACCCCACTGCTTACTTTTCTCCAAGTGGTTGTATTGCCATTGAGTACTACTCGTTGAGTATGGTTTGTTAGCCAGCGACAGATCCATCTGGTTGTGATGTTGTCTACTCCACCTTTTTCTAGCTTACCAAGGAGTAGGTTGTGGTCCACTTTGTCAAATGCCTTACTGAAATCTAGATATACTATGTCCACTGCATTTTGCTGGTCTACTAGTTTGGTCACTTTATTGAAGAATGAGATAAGATTGGTTTGGCATGATCTGTTTTTAACTAACCTGTGCTGGCTGCTAGTTATGATTTTGTTTGCTTCTAGTTGTTTGCAGATCTGTTTTTTGATTATCTTTTCTAGGATCTTCCCAGGTATTGATGTTAAAGTGATTGGTCTGTAGTTTCCTGGGTCCGTTTTTTTTTTCTTTCTTGAAGATGGGGACCACATCAGCCCTTTTCCAAACCTTGCGTACTTCCCCAGTGCTCCAGGATTTGTGAAAGATGTGGTGCAATGGTTCTGAGATAATATCTGCCAGCTCTTTCAAAACTCTAGGATGTAATCTGTTGGGTCCTGGTGATTTATATTCATCAAGGTCGGATAGGTGTTCTCTTATCATTTTCTTGCTTATTTTGATTTTTGTTTTTAGTATGTCTTTTGCAGTTGGACTTTTTGGTTTGTTGGGCTTTGGTTTCTTTTGTGTGAAGACTTCTTCTTTGCATGTTATAGCTGTCTGCTGATAACCGGCCTTGGTTATGTGCCCCTCTTTCCATTTTTTGTATTTGTCATTTTTGTCCTTTAGTTTGTTAGAGAGATCTAGGTGCAACCATGCTGGTTTCTTCTTGGATTTCTTGTTTTTCTTTTTTAATTGTATTGTGCTGGCCTGAGCTTTTGTGATCACATTTTTCAGGGTTTCCCATGCTTCTTTGAGATTTAGGATTTTTATCCATGGGGTCTTTCCTAAGTTCTCTCTGAGTTTGTTAAAGTTGGCTCTTTTGAAGTTTAGGATGTTGGTTGGATTGTTTTCTATTGCTAGAGTTTGCCTTTTATTAAATTCCAGTATGACATGGTGGCTTTCACCAAGGTTCCAGCAATTTTGATTCCCTCTATCCCTTCTTCTCTTCTTCTCTATTTGTAAGGATTAAGTCCAGTATAGCTTTGTGTCTAGTTCCTTCCTCCACATTTTGGGTGACAACGTTGTCGGCTAGTTTGGTTAGGAATCTGTTTGATCTCCTGCTCACTGTAGAGTTTGTTTCCCAGTTGAAATCTGGATAGTTGAAGTCTCCCATTACTACTGTGGTATGCTTCCTGCATACATTTGTTAACTAGTTGGCAAAGAGTTCATCTATTTCTTCTGATTGGTTGGATGGCTTGTAATATACACCTATGGTAATGTCACTTTTTTCTCTTTTACATTGACCCATATATTTGTGCTCCTAGCTGCTTAGCTGTGTTGCCTAGTTTTTTGTAGTCCAGGGAAACAGCATACCTCCCTGGATTGTATGTCTGGTCTGCAGATGGATGATTCTGTTCCTTTGAGGATAGAATCTCCTATTACCAACACTGTCCTTTCTTTTTTGGTGGGGGGCTGCAACCTGGAGTGCTTTTTTGTTTGTCTCAGGTGTGTTTGTTGATTTGACTTTTTAGGAATATTTGAGGTGATTTTTTAAGGGATATTTGAAGTTGTTTCTTTGCTAGGTATCTGTATGGCATGTCTTCTTTGAGGGGGAGGCTGTGGCCCTGTATGTTTCCATCGAAGGGGAGAAATCGATTGCTCAGTTTTAGTGGGGCTGCTACTGGTTGGGTAGGTTTGGACAGAAGGGGTTTGTTTGCTGCATGCTGTTTATTTTTTTGAGTGTTGTGTTGTGTTTCCTTCTGTGTGTGACATAACTCCATTTGTCTTCCTCCAAGGGTTTATCCATAAGGTAAAATCCTCTGGGAGTTATTTGTTCATTGTTTGGTTCTGTTTGGGTGGAGCTTTCTTTCGTACATTGGGGTTTGGCTAGGGTTGCCTCTAAATTCCTAACCTTTTCCTGTAGTAGTTCGCATAATTTGCATCTGATGCATGTGTAGTTTGGGTGTTATTTGGGCATCAGTGCATACATGGAACATGTGTTGCATATCACAATAGTTTCAGTCGCCTGTTCCATGGGTTTGGTGTTTGATAGTCCCTCTTTTTGGTTGGTAGTTGTGCTTTGCTTTTGGCTTGTTTCTAGCTTCTCTATTTTGGGTAATCATGCCTATTTTGCTGTCCTTTTTTCTGGTCCACAGAAGAAAAAGGGAAGGAAAAAAAAACCCTCCGCTGCCTGCAGGCCTTCCTGTTCGCTACTGTTGCCTTGTCTCCAGCTGCAGGCCTCCCAGTTCATAGAAGAAAGAAAGAAAAAAAATGCCATCAGCTGCGGGATGACTGCTGTCTTGTGGCTGCCCACGGGCCTCCCGGTGCACTGCTGCTGCCACCCGCTGCATCTGCACTGCCCTCAGCTGCCTCACCAGTCTGCTGCTTCGCGTTGCCTCGCATTGTCGCCAGCTGGGTGTCTGGGAGAAAGAAAAAAATTCACATAAGTGTGTTTCTGGATCAGGAATGAAAGTGGTTTCTAGGTCCTATATAATCCTTTAATCTGAACCAGTTTAATACAAGGACTCTTTTTGGGTTCTTTTTTAAGTGGTTCTATCAAAGTCAACAAAATACTGGTTCTATACCTATTAACTTTCAAAAATAAAAAAAGACAATCAGATAATTTTAATCAAATAACATTAACATGTATAAGTGTTGTATAGTCAAAAGCAAGGATAAATCAGAAAATGGATAATTAAGTGCAACCTTTATGCTGTGTTTTACAAATATTATGTAGCACTTACTGAACATATGCAGAACTATTTAGCTGGTAGAGAAGATATATTAAATATTAACAAGGTCAGGCATAGATTTTGATTCACCAATCAATTTTTCCTGAGCTGAAAATCCTGAAGTCTCCCTCTCTCTTCTTAATAGTAAAGAAATACTGAAGGGATTTACCTTCAAGCTATATTGAGAGGGAACAAAATAACAAAGGCTTACAGGTTTTTAACCTGTATTTATCTAACTTTGCTAATCTCTGCTGCCTTTCAACTGCTACGGGAAATTATCTAAATGAAAAGAGAGAGAGAGAGGAAAAAAAGCCCAATAAACTAAGCTCATGAACCAGCAGTATCTTCAAAAGAATTTTGGATGGAAAATACTTTTAGAATTAGCATTCTCAGATATGTTGTAAAACTTGAACAATTACAGAATACCCTCTTAGGCAGGTATAGGCCTATGTGAGTTTGCATGTAATGAATTGAGCATGTTATGTGTTGCATTTAGGTCCCATTCATTTTTTACATTTCAGTGGAATGAAATGTACATTTTACAAGGTTTTTAACCTTTTAAATATTAAATACATTTTGTGGCAATACATTGGTTAATCTTTCATATGTCACGCTTCTTAGCTTGTTTCCAATTAATTCTGATTATGAGTTTGGAGAAAAGGCTTTCTGTAGGAAATAGTCTGGTGGCAGTTTATCTTTTATCAATAGTCAGGTACATATATAAATAGCTAAAGAAATAGTAGTCTTGTTTAGATATTCTCCTAAAAGGGAGTGAAACTAATGAAAAAATAAAGCCTTGCATTCTGGTCGTGCTCTTCGCACTGTCTCAAGTAAGCTGTTGATTAAATACATGTTTGTTATAAATATTTATATACCTCCCCAATCTAATGATTTGCACAGTTCACAATCCATAAAAATGCTAAAAATCCCAAATCTCAAAACACTGCATAAATTCATAAAATCCATGTAAGCATAACATTTAAACTTGATCAATACTTTAGTAATAATAAAGTGCAGCATAGTTATTCAAATTTGCTTCAAACATGCACTGGAACAGTTCAATTTTGACAGCCCTTCTAAAAATGTGCAACATCTGAATGGGAATTTGTTTACATGGTAGGGAAGCCACTGTAAATCCCACATTATTTGGCCTGCCTCTGCTTGCAGAGTGGAACTGAAAGAAATCATTGAGTATGAAAATTATAATCCCTCAGAGATGCCATCCAGGATCCAATAAAACAAGATTCTAGGTTGCAGAGATGCAATTTACAGGTTCCATTGAAATTTAAGTATAGCTCTCCATCAGATCTTCTCAGAAGATTAGTGAAAGCAAGGAATGACATAGGAATGATATGAAGATAGCAGAGCAAGCAATAGGTAGCAGCCCATTCTCAGGTACTAAACCTTCAGAAAGTAGGACTTATAATGAGTCAGTCAATGTTTATTTTGGTCAAAAATCAGTAGAGAACAAAACAATTTGCAAACTGTTTAAAAATAAAAATGGCTGATTGACTAGAGTTGGATTTACAGGATTCACAGTGAGTGTGCATAAAACATACTGAATAAAAAAACCTAAATGTTCCAGCAATGCAGATCTGTAACTGATCATTGGTATGAACTACAGTGGTATGATTTGATTAATCATACAATAACTATGAAAGAAATAATATTTGTCTTGTCTTAGGAAAAACCACAGCAAAAATAGTGCTGTATATGTTTTTATAAATGGATAGCAGAACAAAAACATTGCTGAACATCTTTTATTAGGTAAACATCTTGCAGCTTTTTCAATCTTTTACACAAAAGTATAAAAGTATAGAGTATAAAAAGGGAGTCAGAAAATGAAGACTCACAAACAAAATGGTTTCAAGGGTGTTTCATTTTCACATAGGAGTATACCAGCAACAAATGCACACTAATTGCTGGACAGAAGATCCTTGGCACTTTTTAAGGTATTTTAGCCACAGTCAAATAATTCATTCATTCAGTGATGTGGAGATAATGGGTTGGTTAGTATTGGCAATCTTTCAGAAAGTTCCTTACAAGAGGGAAAATGAAAAATATTCATAGTTTCATAGCAGGGCAGTTAAAATGTTAAAATTGCATTTTACCACAGACTTTGACTGAGCATAATTGAAATCAGATTTCTCTATGTAAGCAAGAGGCTACTAAATGAAGCCCTTTGGTGCAATGGTTTATTCCATATATTTTTAGGACAGCTGAGATGTGCAATAATGCACAGTTTTTCATGGCTTGAGGATTCTAATTATATTGAGACACTAAGCAAGTTTGGAACACTGTTTTTAATAATTACATAGAGTCCTAGGATTTTAATCAGAAAAAATGGATTATCTGCATGCCATTGAAAGATATTTTGATGCAATTAATGTTTCTTTTGACATATCAAAACTGGTAATGAAATGCAGAAAACAAATTAACATAGTCATTGGTATTACAGCAACTAATTTTATCATCATTAATTTTATTTACCATTCAATAAACAGAGAAATTTCCCCCAAAACAACTCTTGATAAGCCCTGCCTCACCAATACTGCTCAAATGATAGTGTTTCCCTCAGGACATCCACATTATTCTCAGTACATAACTTATTTAGAAGCCAGCACAAATACATTTATTCATGGCTGAGGAGAGCGAGACATTCTCCCAAAACCAAAATGAGAAACCAGGGAGAAGTGAAAATGTTCAGCAGAAACTGAGAAAACAACAAAAACAAAAAGTAAGCTGAAAGAAATCAAGTTCAACAAGAGAAATGTTGCAGGTTTAAATATGAGCAAATAGATTCTCAATGAATACTTAGAATATATTTGTAAATAATATTTGATTATGTGCTTATATCTGTGTCCCATGGTACTTTCTAGGCAACTTGTATATACAATTGCCAATGGTTGTTATACATAGATATTGATGATATATAGTCCTGAAGGATAAGCTTGCTTTGTATAACTATCATCCAATCACATCTTTGGAGGTATTGCCAAGTTATACAGGTAGTCCTTGACTTACAACAGTTCATTTAGTGACCATTGAAAATTAGAACAGCACTGAAATGACTAATGACCGTTTTTCACACTTATGACCATTGCAGCATCCTCATATCCCGTGATCAAAATTCGGATGTTTGGCAACTGGTTCATATTTATGACGGTTGCAGTGTCTGGGGTCACGTGATCATATTTTGTAACCTGTTGACAAACAAAGTCAATGGAGAAGCCAGGTTCATTTATCAACCAGGTTACTAACTTAACAACTGCAATGATTAACCTAACAACTATGGCAAGAAAAGTAAAAAAATGGGGCAAAACTCACTTTACAAATGTATCATTTAGCAATATAATTTTTGGGCTGATTTGTGGTTATAAGTCAAGGACTACTGTAGTCAGGAAAATATTATATATATTAATGCTAGATATATTATATTCTATATCAGGAAATGTTATAGCTGATATAGGTATAAAATGTTTATAGTACTTTGCTCATGTAGCTCCAAGTATTGCATATGATTCATTTTATAAAACAGTACAAAGCACTGAAACTGATTTCTAGTTCTCTCCAATATTAAATTCATACTATTTTATTCTACATCAGGTAGTGATTTTTTTTTGTAGCTAATAATTAAAAAAAGCTCCCACAGAACTGTTTCTGTCATAGTTCTTCACATGCATAGATTTTAATGTAATAATGGACTTTCTGTTGTTTTATACAAATGATTCTTCCTAATACGAAGAACTATGTACATTTTCCTATTTTTACTATTTCTATTTAGTTATTTGATAAATTGTGAACTGTTTTCTAAAATTGGGGAATGTATGGCTATCAGTTTACTGATAATTTCTGGTAAGATCTTAGGATAGAATACAATGAATATTACCAAGTACTGAAGAAGTTTTCATTAGGATGATACTAATGAAAATAATAACAAGGATGTTGGATATGATAATGATGTGAAAGAGGCTGTGTCAAGCACAAGATGTCCATGCAGTTTAAAATGAATATAAAGGTTTATTGCAAGCTCATACTCTCTACAAGAATCTGAACTACTAGCGGCCAAAGCAAATTGGTGATTGATAAGAGTCAATGGAATTCAAGGTGGGTTGGACTTAGATCTTTTGTGAGCGTGAAGGGACTTGAGACTGATGACTCATTTGATTTCTTCCTCAGGCTCAAGCTGGTCATCTCCTATAGGCTGTGGCTCATACAAATATACAAAAAATAACAAGTATGTGAGAGAGACAGAGGATAAGACTAGATCTTTGTCTACTGAATATATAATTCAGTAGACAGTAAATAGTTATATGATCATGAAACATTAAAGCAAAGGAGTCTGCTATGTGGAGCTGTTCCAATAATCATATCACCTATTGCTATTAAAGCTCTACCATATCCTGGTATTCATCATTTAGTAGAAGGTAAATCCAGAATAGACGTTACAGATTTATTGTAAAAGTTAAGAAGACAAAGGAAACCTAGATATGTCATATTCAGGGTAAAATTACATAAAGGGACAGTTTTCTACATTTTACAGAGGTGAGATCATATTACCATATTAGTTTAACATACAGAAGTATTTTGGCAATCAGATTATTTTTGCCAATGCATTTGCTAATTGCAGACTAGTTTAATCAAGAAGATACTGTCCCCTGCAGAAAAGACTTAGGTACCATACTGAGAGTGCATACTATTACATTAAGGTTAATTAAAGCCCGGGGGCAATAAGGTCTTCTTAATTAAACTTCATGCATAAAAATATTTTAAAATAAAATACAAAAATCTATAATTAAATACAACAGCTAATTGTTTTTTCCCTGTGGTTACGTACGTTTTAATAACCTTCTTCAGCAGATAAAATCTGAGAAAAGAGACTATCCAATAGAAAAATAGAAGGAGAAGATAATGGCCAAGAAGGGTCAAATATGATCTGAAAAGTACACCTGCTGAAGTAGCTCTGCAGATATTGAGATTTGGCATGTTTAAAAACTGTCTGGCATTGCCTCAAGGCTATAAAAATAAACCCTGGAGTCCTATTTTCTTTGCATAATTTTTAATGAAAAGGGTACTCTCTTTTTGTGTAATAAGTCAATAAAGTATTGTACAATAAGAGTTTTCCTATGTAAACCTTAAGTATGTATGATATGAAGTTATATAGTTCTCATAAAGGTAAAGGTTTCCCTGTCAGTTGTCAGGACACAGTGGTCATCTCCATTTCTTGGCCGATGGAGCCAGCATTGTCTGAAAACAATTTCTGTCATCATGTGGCCAGCATGGCTATATGTCAAGGGTACACAGAATGCTGTTGCCTTCCTACCAAAGTGGTACCTATTAATCTACTTGCATTTGCATGGTTTTGAACTGCTAAGTGGGCAAGAGCTGGGGCAAGTAATGGGAGGTCACCTCATTGCATGGAGCTTAGGACTTGAACCTAGGCTGTCAGCTCTATATATTATATAGAGTTTATATATTAATTCATGTACTTTTTGTTTAAAATCATTTTTATACTTTACTGTTAACTATACTTTATTTATTGTAACTTAAGTAAGATGGAAAAGAACAGACAATTACTCAAGCTCATACATTAAATGATATTTATTTGCAATGTTTATGGGAGATATACTGTCATTCTCAATTTATATAATGTGATATTAGTCACAGGAAAGCCTTTATAGAGTATGAATTCGTGTTATTTTAGTAGTTATTCAAATCCCCAAATCTTACAAACCTTACATTGTTCCTCCATGTAAAAAGGGCTACCACAGAGATATTACTACCATGTTTCCCCAAATATAAGACTCAGTCTTATATATTTTTTGCTTCCAAAAGAGGCACCAGGTCTTATTTTAGGGGGATGTCTTACCCGTTTACCTTAGGACCACTGCAGCCAGGCCTCCCATGCCCTGACACTTGTCGTGCTACTGCCTCACTTTTTCTGCAGCCGCTTGCAGCTGCTCATGGCTGGAGGCTACCTGGCACATTGTGCCGGTGCCACTGCTCATGGCAGGAGTGGCACTGGTGCAATGAGTCACGTGGCCTCCTCCCATGAGTGGCAGCACCAGCGTGATGCACCATGTGGCATCTGGTCATGAGCGGCGATAAAGTTGGGCAGTGGCGCGATAGGTGTCGGGGAATGTGAGGCTTGGCTGTGGCAGTCCTAAGGTAAGAGGGTGTGGGGCGTGTGCAGCAGTTCCACCTCCCATTCTTGCTCTAGCTTGATTTTTATGCATGTACCTCACCCCAAAACTAAGGCTTATTTTTGGGGGTAAGGCTTATATTAGGTGCAAGCGTAAAAATCAATCTAGGGCTTATTTTCGGGATAGGTCTTGATTTTTGGGAAACACTGTATCAGCATCAATCCAAGTCAAATCTTGGAATTTAGTAATAGTTAAAGAAGTGTGATAGAGATAAAAATGGCAAAAAGATGAATTGCACTGAGGTTAATAATTGGTCAGAAGCAAGAAGGCCTGGAAACTTGGAATCAGTCACAGAAAGTTTATTAACAAAATTAATTCTCTACGTACAAAGTGGGAAAATAATAATGGTTTTGCTTGATGTCATTACATCTAAATCCTTTCATATTTATTTGTGTTATCTTACTTTTGGTCACTTTCAATTATTCTGTTTGAAGTACATGTATAAAAAAAAATATGTGTGCATGAATTTATTATATAAAATAATATTACATTTCATTATAGCCAAAGTAATTTCAAGTATAGAATCAAGTTTAAAAACATAACGGTTACATTATCTAAAATTAAAAGCATTGTAATAGCTTAAGCACAGAATGTAATAAAAACATGAAATCATAAATTATAACATACTAAAACCAGACCAAAAATAACAACCGTAATGTACATAATAATAGATTCAGCCAAGACCTGACAATACCAAAACATTTTGCTTAGAGAAAGGCTCGGTTGGATTTTCCTAATGAAACTCCATTCACAGAGACTTATGGCTCTACCCTTAAACAGCAGATTGGCTGTTCTGTTTTGCTTAAGGCAAGTGGCTTCTCTATGTGTGCAGAATTGAGGCAGAACATTTTCTTCTGCAACACAAAGCTTTTCGTTGAAATGGAGTGTACTTACTTCAACCCACCCATAGACATTAGGGAGAAAATAACCAATCATTATTTTAAGCGTATACAAAGATAAATGTAAATCTTATAGATCTTATATATGCATGTAAACCTTGAACTGGGTTTTGCAGACAACTGACAGTCAGCAAAGAACAAGCATAACACCTTCATGATATAATGTCCCTGTAAACGTTGTCAAAGTCAATCAAGCCTAAAAAAAGTTTGGATGGAAAGAAGGAAAAAATAGTCACTAATAATGACTCACATGTTATACATAAAAATTGCAGATTTTTTTCTGTAATGCTTTAATAGATTTTCTTCAATAAGCTGTTGATTTTTGAATGTTGTTTAATTGAGAATTATGTTCAATAAAAACACTGTGTATAGCTGCAACTTCCAGGATAACATGAAAGGATAAAGCATATTATAATTGTCCTTTATGGAGATGAAGTGTGTGTAGATCACCAGGAACAACCACAGCTGGACATTTATACACACATAAATATATTCTAGTGGCTTTTCCCAAGAAAACAGTTGTTTGGTATGCAAAATTTATATTTTGGAAATTCTGTTAGATATCTGTGGTATCTAAGCAGTCTACTTCTGCTTAGAGCCTTTAATGAGAATGGAAACAATTTCAGAAATACATCCCACATATTTGACTTTTCAAGAAAATAAATCAATTTTTAGGTGGGTTGCACTGTAAGAGAGGAAGGATAAAATGTGCCAAATTTCAAATAATAGAACAAGATATTTCAGTTTCACCATATTCTCTCTCTCTTTTTAAAAAGTTGCTTCTAAGTAGGTTATGATTAAATTTATAGCAATAATATCACCCAGGTCATTGGTTCCCTGAAGATGTCCCAAAGCTTGATGACCCAAGGAAAGTAATACTGGCATCCCTACTTGGAGGCATTATCATGCTTGCCAAGTAGTTGAGATTTTTCTAAACCCTCAGTAATGCCAAAGCCTGATGTTTTGCAAAGTATTGGTAAATATGGAAAAACTAACCTGCAGAAAGGTCATCTTAGTGGTAATGGCTGTCAGATGTAAAACCATAAGAACCACATTTTGCAGACTAGGCTCTAAAGTTCAGAAATAGTATTTTGTAGCCATATCCTGCCTTACTAAATTCTGAACAATTATGAAGTAGATCATAAAACGGAGATTGAAACCTCACTTCTCCCATGAGTTCATCATTAGAGCTCAACTAATGAGACACAGTAAAAAATTGATAGAAAATCTTTAATAGATGAATCAGATCAGCTTTGGCAAAAGCATTGTGAGATTCTCAAAATAACGCTGATATATTGATCATATCAGCCAAGTCACACTTCATTCTTTTGTATTCATTAAGCTAGTAAGCAAGATCTCTCTTAAAGTGTTCTATTACAGTTAACTGCTGAAGTAGGTGTTTTATACCTCAGGCTAAACTGTCACATATTTTGCATTCTGTTGGGATTTATAAAAGCTACAAGAAGAAAAGAAGAATTAGCAGCTTTTATTGACACATTTTTGTAATGAAAGATGACAGTCAAGGAGTAAATTAATTCTACTCAGTGTGCCACATTTTCCTGGGCCATGTCCTATCAACTTTAGTAGAAGAAGGGACATTCTCTTGATGGAAGACAGCCTAGTCATAATAAACTGTGAGCACTTACAGTAAAAAGGGCAAACCTTCTTCCAAAAACATAAATTCTACAATAAAGAACATAAAATCCGCATTGGGAGGGGAGAAGCCTTCTATAATTATAATCAAGCATCTAAAATAAAATATTCCTATAGTTCAAGAACAGCAGGCTGTTACATTTGAAACTCTAGGGCTTTTGCTAGACTACAAATGCAAATGTAAGTCATGTGAATAGGGGTGAGTGGGATTACAGCTGCTGTTTAAGAAGATTGGGAAAACTCCCAAATGGTATAGTTTGCTTCTCTTTTAAAAAATGGTAAATTCTTAACTAAAGGTCATGGACAATTTGAAGTACAAAATGGATAATAAAACCTCATATTTGTCAATGTTTGACAAACTAACTACCGAGACATAAAAAAGTGGGAGGTTTCCCTTCCTGATTTGTATTTATTTCTTTCTGTCACTCATTTGACTCTCTTTCTTAATCTGACACTGAAAATGAAATCAAAGAACTAAGTCAGTTATTTTAATATAGTTTGAACGTCTTCTGCTCACTTGTCCAATTGCATGTGAAAGCAAGTAAGTACTGTATTAGTCAGAACAGACTTCTTGCATTTGAAGTATGACACTATATGCTGTAGATTTCTTTCTGATGAGACTTGAGAGCAAACAGGAAGCCAATCCTGTTCAGAGAATGCAAAGGAATATTCTCCCCTCAAGGGAATTAGATTTTATTTTATGCTGCAATAATAGATAGGACTGTAATGCTATATCCTGTCTTTCATCATCTCATCCTCTTTATCTTTTGTTCCCATCCACCAATAATTTCATAGGAATTGAATTTTAAGGCAGCATAAATTAGTAGACAAGGATAATCCGCTCTACATTTTAAAATGGTCTGGTAAATATAAAATATTTCCAGAGGTTTAACATAAATCTGATGCAATAAGGAGTTCTTGATTAAGGTTGATTGTCTTAAACCAGGGGTCTTCAAACTTGGCCCTTTTATGACTTGTGGACTTTAACTCCCAGAATTCCTCAACCAGGCATGCTGGCTGAGGAATTTTGGGAGTTGAACTCCACAAGTCATAAAAGGGCCAAGTTTGAAGACCCCTGTCTTAAACAGAGCAGGCTAGAGCAGGCATGTCAAACTGACGGCCTGTGGGTCAGATGGGTCACACTGAAACCATGCCCACCCCATTGCTGGCAATGGGGAAAAAGTCACGATACGTCACACAACGTCACGTGATGTCACGAGTTTGACATGCCTGGGTTAGAGTTTTGCATGTAGCCAGAGACTCCATCTTTGTGATATCTCATTCCTTCTATAATTGCAACACTAAATTTTAGTTTCCTGCTTGTAATTTTAGTTACCAAATTCAGATTTAGCACAGCTGAAAACAAAAACACTTAAAAAAAACCCCTAGGAACAAATCCTGCTATTCTTATGCATAGCATGAGCCTCATACACTGCACAGTTCCTGACAGTTGCAGCCATTAACTTCTCAAACATAGGCCTTAATCTCTAAAACTATTTTTAGATCCACAGCTTATGGTGTTCTTGGGGGAAGAAAAGATCTGTTAAATTATGTGTGAGATTCTTTTTTCTGATATAAAAAGGAATGTGTTCAATAAAGAGTAAACTTGGGAATAAGATTTAGGTCTTCCTCCATCTACATTAAAGTCCCAGTTTGGATAAGCTATCCTGCCTTTACTATTGTGAAAGTCAAAATACAGTTGTAGTTGTAGATACAGTGCAATATTCTGCAATGTACAAAGAATCAATTGACAGCCTAGATATGTGTTCCATTAAGCATCTAGGTACACAACTATGAATCTCAGGCTGGCTAAATATGTTTCTTGATTTAATGCCTAACAGTATTTTCATGATTTTAGTAGAGAAAGAATTTTACTAACTCAGACCAAAGCCTGTCATGCTGAAATGCACTGGGAGCCATTCAGTTAGACCTACCACATTGAATAGCCCACTGTTTTTAATGGCCAGAGGTAAGGATAAGGAAAAGAAGAACTTGTTTGCTTTGTATTTTTCATGTAGATTCATTTAGTACTTCATTTGGAATGAATCCATGAACCAAAACAAGGCTATCCAATGTTTGTATACCTTCAATTTTTGCTATAGACTTCATTAAAAACAAAACTAAACTGTACAGAATGCCTAATATTAAGAAAACCTTTTCCTAACACAGGATACTTTAAGATCTTTTAATGTACCCAGTACTCATTGACTCCTCTGTTATTCTGTTATTTTCAATGCACGAGCATTGCTATTTACAAACAGAACTCAATCATTTGCAGGCATGTCAAACTGCCGGTCCGCGGGCCCGATGTGTCACACTGAAACTGCCAGCAATGGGAAAAAAGTCGCAATACGTTGCGCGATGTCACGTGACGTCGCAAGTTTGCCATGACATTTGGCATAATTTTGGAGTTTAGTGATCTATCTGAATAATTTGTGTACTTATGATCATATATATTCCTTCATTATTTAATTAAACTTTTAGTTCATAACTAAAAAATATTCATAATAAGAAAATTAGTATAAAATGTCTTTTTTTTTTTTTTACATAAACAGAAATGCAATTAGGAGGTAGATATATCCAGCAAGAACTGGTCTCAAAGCAATTGAAATAAATGATTTGTTGCATTAATTATTTTTTTCTGTTACGTGATTAATTAAAAAAATAGTATAATAATCTTCCTAAGCAATCACTATATTACCTTTTTATTCCTTTTACCGTAATTTTTTTCTG
This sequence comes from Protobothrops mucrosquamatus, assembly GCF_001527695.2. Lineage (NCBI taxonomy): Eukaryota > Metazoa > Chordata > Lepidosauria > Squamata > Viperidae > Protobothrops > Protobothrops mucrosquamatus. Next base: position 338,167 of record NW_015386841.1, on the reverse strand, counting down.
AATTTCTTTGGTTTTACGTTTTTTCTTTGTGCACAACATTCCTCCACAATATTTTTCCACTTCAGTACTTGTTAAAAATGTTATTTTGTTTATCTAACTCTTGCATTCAATAGAGACAATCAATTTCTCATTAGGCTTACAGGACTGCTCTCCCCTCCTAAAAAAAGAGGGGGAATGAATCACATTCTTTTATTATTCAGTTCCTGGTGTGCACAAAGCAGGCACAAACAGAAATACAAATAATTATTTCTAGTATGTTACTCAGAAATGAGGTATTGATTGTTCTGCATCTGGGGTCTGAAAGCATAATCTAAAATACATACTTTGATAATAGTATAAATGATCTGAGGTTTCTAAATTTTCTGAATTTCTTTGAAAATTTTCTGATGGAAAGCTATTCTAATCTAAGCAAAATTTCTTTGTATCCAAAAACTATTGTGATGCACATTTATGTGTATTCACAGAAAATGCATCATCAACTCTCTTTGTTCATGCTTTTAAAAGACGGGGAAAAACAGCTTACCAGCCAATGTCACATCTTTATAAATAACACAACAAGCACTTTTTTCTTTGATTTTTTTTTTTTTTGAAGAATAAGCAGCCATGGATACAAGTAAATCCGGCAATACCATGAATATTTCCCCTGTATAGTGAGCAGAGACTTACAGTGGTTTAACTATATTGTTATCTTTCTCTATAATTGTTTCAAATACAAGTAAGAGGCTGGTAGGGCAGCTATTGGTTAGCCTTAGTCACAAGAGATGAATTCCAAGTTCAATAACTAGGAACAAATAGTGAGCTGCTAAACATTATCTTGCATTTGTTTTAACCTAAATTCAGTTTGATGAATGAAAATTTATTTTTGAAATTTATTTTAGAATATCTGTGTTCTTATACCACTTTAACAACAATAAGGCTAAACAGAGTGTGTGAACTTGCCTCGACTAACTCCTCGACTTACAACCATTCATTTAAGCAAATCTTTGAAGTTACAATGGCATTAAAAATTAAAAACTTCACAATTAAAAAATTGTGGCAAAGATGGAATCTGACCCCAGGAAGCCAAATTATCCCATTAGGAAGACAGAAGAACTCCTCCCCTGTTCACTTTCCAAATCCACAAAAATAGATCAAAACTTACTTTAAACGTTTTAAAGAAGAGCGATTCTGCTCTAATCAGATGTGAAAAAGTATCTACATCAGCAAGAGTTTGAGTACAGTAGATAGTTTAAAGTGTGTGATAGACAAGCTAAGAAAGTAAATCATACTTAGAGATTATGATATACAGTAGACATATAACTCTCTGTTTCTTTGTTTACATATGTATTTTGCCCTCAATAATACAAAATGTGCTGTGCTATTGGTTTATCACAATTTAATCACTGATATTTCACAGGCATGGTGAATATGTGGATTAAAAGAAATTGATAAATATTGAGGGTAAGCATGAAAAAACAAATCATATTAAGAAATTTACTCTGAATGATTGCTTA
>NW_015386841.1:295106-336574 GCF_001527695.2 Protobothrops mucrosquamatus | reverse complement strand
GAGAGAGAGAGAGAGAGAGAGAGAGAGAGAGAGAGAGAGAGAGAGAGAGAGAACATAAATATTCAGAAATTTAGCTTTATTTTTGTCCCAAGAAGCATGCACTCACAAATGGAAATAGCCAGGAGCAGCTAAGAGGCCATATGAAGCTGAGAAAAGGCATCAACCCTTTATTTATTTAGTTGTTTACATTGTGGCTTTTCACTTTGTTATCTTATTGTGATTGAAATCATGTTTTTCATGGTGTATAAATGAAATCCACAAACAATATACACATTTTAACCCTCTGAAGATATATACTGTGCCAAATCTTACCTACATTTTGATAATAATATGGAAGTTTTTTCATTGAAAATTCTTTTGAAAACTGCTTTTTTCCCTACCAAATTGAAGAAGAACGAATGCAAAAATGGATAAGATTTTTCACTGCTAAGAGAAGAGGCAGTGGCCAAAAATCAAGCTATGAGCCTATTTTCAACAATATTTTCAGGCATTTCCTGAACAGTTATTTTTGGTTCTTCTATTTACATTTCTGAAGACCAAATTGTAGTATTTGGATTAATGCAAAAACTGATATTAGATTGATTTAGAAGAGCAAACAATTTTTTTTTAAAAAAAGGTGTCTTCAGGTACTGAAAATTATTAGTTATAAGTTACAGGTAAGGTGCAGTAACAAAAAAGGATTAATTATCAAATGTAAATTCACTTGAATAATTTTCTCAATGTGAGATAGATGATAGATAGATAGATAGATAGATAGATAGATAGATAGATAGATAGATAGATAGATAGATAGACAGACAAACAGACAGTTTGAGAAATTATGAATATGTTTTAGAATGTTAAGACAAGAAAAAGAAGGTATTTGTGGCAAGGAGCTACAAACTGGAGCAAAAGTAATGGGTATTACCCTCTGCTGTTATTCCAGTTAATTTTTGATTAACATAATAGATTTTAATTCTTATAAGAACAATATAATTATTATTTTATTACATTGAATTAGACCATAAATGTTCATTAGACCACAGTAAATTAGATGTTGAAGAATATTTGCAGGCAATGATTAAAGAATTAAATGTCCAGTGCACATACATCTATGGAAATCTTTTTTTCTCTTCCATCTAGCAAAATCTCTATAACTTTCAAAGATATTTTTTGAACTACACATTACTCTTCACTCCTTCTAACAGGAGAATTAAAACATCTTGCCTTCAAAAAAATTAAAGAATCAGTATTTCTCCTCATATGAATGAGCTCTGTGAATTGCTAGTGACTGTAATTCACCTCCCCCGAAAAAATGGACTATGCTTGGGAATATTTTAATTGTTTAAGCCTCATATGAATCTAAATTTTCAAGAACCCAACTCTAGAAAAGGATTGATGATTTATTCACACCAACATATTGTAAAAGTGAAAAAAAAAATACTTGAGAGTTGTATAAATTATGGTGAGAAGTATCAATCTAGTGACCAGACACTGGTAGAAATATATTAGTCCAATGTGATACATATATTGATTTTACAATAGAAAAATGCAGTATCAATAATAATATAAACATATTTGTACTATTTGTATGAGAGGAATGTGTGAGTTTTTCTTTTCCAAAATGTAAATGCAAATTTATTTCTCTAAGAATGGTTGAATATATTGCATTTTTAAGAGCCAGCTGTCTTCTTCAGTATTAATAGATAAAGGCTGCTTTATGGTCTGTATTGTCACAGAAAACATGCTGACATTCTTTAAAAACAATTGTTTTAGCATACTGCCTGGAGGTCCTCATTCATAAGAATCATCTTTGTTTAAAGTTGAAAGCTTTTAAGAGGAAACAAGTCTAATTAAATTCAGTTTATTTTACAAAGACAAAATTATTAGAAACCACTAAAGAATTCAAAGCTACAAAATGGCTTACTTTTTATCCCTTATTTCAAAGACCACATGAGAATTAGGATTCCTTACAACCAAATGATTTGATTAAATAACAGCCACAAAATCTGTAAAGGGAAAGAATGAGAGAATAGCAGGGATAAAATCACCCAGGACAAAGAAGGAAAACTAAGAAACTGTTAAAAGAAATATTTTGATTTAGAACAGAACACAACACTAAAAAGGAAACGAGTATGCGCTATCCAGTTCTTCAAAGAGTGATATGATATTTGAGAACTATATCTGCTTCTCTCACAAATACTGTATACACAAAATATTCAGCACAATATCACACATCCTCTTCTTACTTCCTGCCAAATACGAACCACTTGCCAAATATGAACCACTTGCTAGGCATTTCCCTTGTTATCTTTCATGCTTTACTTCCAACATATACCATTCTTATCACAGTTAGTAATCAACCCTGATTTAGTCTGGGCTGTCTTCTTTGTCTATGTTTTAATTGTTTTTAAGCCACTCAGAATCCGTTGGAGTACGTGGCCTCAACAAATTTAACTAACTGAATAAATAAACAAAGCCTCGGCTCCATATTAACTACAGGACATTAAATAGTTCAAGCCTATTGTATACCTATCCTAAAACAATACTGTACATTTGTAATATATTCATTCAGGCATCCTACAGAAATAAAGTATAGTTTGCATGCCCCGAGCCTGTCTAAAATATTGCTCAGAACTCTATAATTCTGGGCAGTTTTGGCATATTTGGGCTACAAGCAAAACTGAAGAGTGGATACCCAATATTTGTATTTTATTTATGCAAATTTTGATATTTAGACTAGGAATTACCTTCCTTATGGAGATAAATTTTCATCCATGTGTGTGTGTGTGTGTGTGTGTAGGTTGTGACAGGAATTGATCAACTGGCTTGTCACTGTCACATACTAAGAGAGAGTGACTGGCCCAAAGTCATCCAGCCAGTTTTCAAGCCTCAGGTGGGAGCTGAACTCACAGACCTCTGGTTTCTAACAGGTACTTTAACCACTTGACAAACATTTTCCCATTTTATCCAAATGTTTGTGCTTATTTGTTAAAAATGCATTACATCTAGAATAAAAATCAGCAATGTGAGACAAAATTTTTCTCAACTTACAACTTGAAAATATTTTTGTTTTCCTTATGAAAGTAACAATATAAACATTTTACCATAGTTGTTCAAAGTTTCTCTGCATTTCTGTCATATAAACATTTTACTATAGTTGTTCAAAGTTTCTCAGCAATTTCTGTCAATGCAACTCTTTAAAAAAAAAAAAGAAATGCCATAGAAAAAAGGCAGTTTTTTCTAATATATAAGTTTCATAATTACCATTAAAAGTAAGTCAAGATTTCTCATCTTATTTATTATTACTTTGTTTTATATACTTTGTTTTTATCTTAAATAAGCTCTTCTAGTGATAGAGCCAATATGTTACATGTAGCACCTGAAACTTTTCATTGTGATAAATTGAGGTTGCTTCTGGAGTTTTTGAAAAGCAGGGAGGAGAGGAGAGTCCAGAGCTCTAATTCTTTTTTTAAAAAAAAAAACACCCTAAAAAATAAAAAGGAATAGCAATGTTTAATTTGGTTGAACTGATAGTGTGTGATTTGATTCCTAGAATTCAAGCAAAATGCACTATTTTTCTGGCACAGGCCTGCCTAGAATAAATGAGTAGCATCAGTATAATTAACCAAAATGCTGAAATACATTTGGAATTGCAATCAAAAATTAAACCTTTGTTTTAGAAGGTACGAGTAAAACAAAACAATGCAAAAATAGAAGCAAAACTTAGAGTAATTTGATTAATCCATGTATTTTGACAACCTCATTTGCGTCTACACTTCCTTTATTTTTCCTTAAATATAATTACCAAAAAATGGAATTTCTATGAGTTCACTGCGGCTGGCAGGATATATAACAGAATATTCAAAAATGAGCATTTTGACAATTATTGTTGCAATCTTGACAATTGCAATATTTGGATAAAAGACACACTACTCTTGGTATAATTTCTGAAGATACCCCTTCCATTTAGATCAGGGCTTTTCAACCTTTTTACCCATTGTACCACTTTTAGGATATGGCAATATCAGAGTACCACCAGTCGCCTAGTAAGGTGTCAAAAACTTGATGATCAAAAAAAAAAAAAAAGGAAAAAAGTGATGAAGTACAGGTAGTCCTTGACTTACAACAGTTCGCTTAGTGACTGTTTAAAGTTACAATGGCACTGAAAAAAGTGCCCCCCAAGCCACAGCCGAGCAAGACACCTGCCTGCCCACCCAGCGGCGCTCTTCCTCCTGTCCGAGGTTTTCATTGTTGTGAGCATTTCTGTTGAGGATTGTGGGGGGTGGGGTGGGGGGTGTTTGGTTTTTATCCCCCCTGTCTGCTGGGTGGTTGCAGCAGGTTTTAGTCACTTCACATGACCCTGGGACACTGTGACCATCATAAATATGAATCAGTTGCCAAGCATCTGAATGTAAATCACAAGACCCTGGAAATGCTGCAACATTCCAGCTGATCGGCGCTTCTTCTGGGCTCAGCAGAAGCGCCAGGATCAGTGCTGCTTTCCAGCTGATCGGTGCTTCTTCAGGGCTCAGCAGAAGTGCCAGGATCAGCGCAGAGCTCCAGCTGGAGCCTGGCGCTGATCCTGGCACTTCCACTGAGCCCTGACAGTCCTGCAGCTCCAGCCATCTCTTGCTCAGGCTTGTGCGGTGCTGCCACCGATTCAGCTCATTCCCCTCTCCCGCTACCACTTTTCTACAAGGGTCGCGTACCACCTGCCAGGTGCCAACGTACCACAGGTGGTACCCGTACCACTGGTTGAAAAGCCTTGATTTAGATAACACAGTGTTAGGGAAGGAATGTGGCTATGGAGCTTCTTATGCAATGAAATTGGAATCTACAAAGTTAGGGTAAAACCAAAATCCATATGCCTGAAGCTAGACATATTGATTTGTTCATTTCTTTAAAAAATAACATTACAGTAACATTACAATATATCTTATTTCTGAGTAATATGCAATTATATTTTTATCTTCCCATATTTTTATGTATTGTAAAAACATAATGTCCTATTTCAGGGGTAGGTAACCTCGGCTCTTTTATGACTCATGGACTTCAACTCCCAGAATTCCTGAGTCAGTGCTGACTCAGGAATTCTGGGACTTGAAGTCCATGAGTCATAAAAGAGCTGAGGTTGTATACCCCTGTCCTATTTGGTAGTCTAAAATGGTCAATAAAATATTGGAAGTTAAATATAAAGCCCAAGGATTTTTAAATTGCTGAAAGAATTTCACAAGAAATATCTAGAAACTGCCCAAAATGGCAAATCAAAATAATTCTGGTTTGTATCAAGGTTGACCTTTGATCCCTCCCACTCATAGTCTCCCATCTTTCTTCTTGTTTGAATTAAAAAACTTCAAGAGTCAGGGCAATTGGTCACTTTGGAATCTCTAAATAATTAAATTATTTTAGAATTACCCACTTCAAACAATTCTATCAAAATGGTGTATGCTGTAGTTTTTCCAGCTTCCAAAAGAGTAAGAAATGCATTTCAAAATACCTGTTCCAATTATCAGGTATGGTCAAGGTGGTGATATTGATAATACTAGTATTAATAATTATAATTAATTCTACCAGTTCCTTTTCTGGTAGGAAAATTCATATTGTTAAGTATACACTGGGGATCCTAATATTTTGGTACCATAGCTATTTGTCCACTGTACTATTCATAGTAGAATTACGAATTTACTTTTCTATTTGATGAAATGAGATCAATATAAAGCAAAATTGAATGCACATATTGCATGCTGTTGCCTCTTGTAAAGAAACAGACTTCCTCATGTATGTTTTGTTTATAATGTCAAATGGAATTCCCTTTTATGATGTTTATGAAGGTTTTACAAATCAGTGCTGATTTTTTAAAACCGCTTACAGTATTTGGATGGATTGGTTTGGATTGCCTATTTGCCATTTGTGGACCTCCCCTATTTTTTGTATTATTGCCTCAGACTGATGGTTTGCAAAAAGAAATAATGGATCTAGGAGTGATAAAAACAACCAGAATTCAATAAAGATGGGCATGCATTGTTTTTGGCAATCAAATTATAATTTTCATTTTATTTCTGAGCATTTATATTTAATTTATGACTTCAAGCAGTTTTCTAAAATCATATGAATGGTAAGTTAGGTTAAAGCTCAGTTGGGTATTTCTATAAACTGCTTTCCACTTTCCTGCTGACTGGTATTTTTATTTCCCACAGTGTTCCTTCAGTAATTTGTGTGGGTATGTGTGCTTTCGAGGCAGTGTTGACTCCTGGGGACTGCCTGGACAAGTCCCTGCAGTTTTCTTGGCAAGATTTTTCAGAAGACGTGAGAGAGTAAGACTAGAACTCACAGTCTCCAGTTTTAGTCTGATGCCTCAAACATTATACCAACTAATATTTTTACAAAGATATTTACTTCGTATGAATTCTGGTAAATTAAAATGTTTGTCTCTTTTAAGAGTGCTAGCCCAAACAAAAGAATGGTATGTTAAAAAAGCACACATTCACTTAGTAGTGACCTAAAGGAAATCCTGGACAGCTGTCTTTTTAAACATAAATAATTGTGCATGTATTTTGCCTCATTATTCCAGAATATTTTAATATTGCACTCTTTTGTGACTATATTTGAAGGACAAATGAGGGTTGAAATGAGGTGTCCTTAATGCTCTCTGAGATTGCTTGTTTTCTTGCATACGTTTCATTACTCTAACTAGGTAACATCATCAGTGCTAGTAAGTTTCTTGATTGGGGTATTGCTTACTTGATTGTTGGTCTGAAATTGCCCTTGGATTAATCTATGCTGATCCGAGTGCTGATTACTAGTGGAGAGGTGCCATAGTCTTTTTCTCTTTTGGGCTGGTTGATTGTCTCTTTTGCATAGATGTTGTTAATGTCTATGTGTCTATTGATGGTTGATTTTTCAGAGTGCCAAATTTGCCTGAAGCCAATCAAGAAACTGCCAAAGAACCATTAGTAAACAGCCCAACCAAAGAACCCCTAAGATGCCCCCACCCACATAAACAGACAAGACATCAGAATATAAACTGACAGCAATCAGCACTCTTTACTAGCACTGATGATGTTACCTAGTTAGGGTAATAAATGTCTGCAAGAAAACATCAAGGACCCCCAACTGAGTATATTCTAATAATAAAGCTTTTTCTAATACTTACCACAATATCTGTTTTTAGGTTTATTCATTGCATACTTTGCTGTCTGTATATTATTACATTCTCCTGGTTTTTCAATAAAACAAAGTAAATGAGCTCTTTGAATAATTGAAAGCAAATATCCCCTTTATTTCCAAGAGAGTTTATGTTACAAACAAAGTAAGTTAACATAGTGATTAATTTTGTTTAGATAATTAGTGTCTTGGTTGCAAGACAGAAATATTTACTAGTTCCTTCAAACCAAGTCAGCTTTCTCTCCTTAATCTTCAGGTAATGAATAACCATGAGTGTGTTTATTAATTTAATCTTCTTTTTCCAGTTTTACATTAATTTAAGACTCCTGTCTTTACACTCGTCCTGATTTCCTTGTAAAGTCTTTGCCACATTAATCTGCTGTTTTCAGAAATGAAGTATAAACCCTTAAGGAGGGTAGCTACTTCTCAGGCTCAGCTTCTACTTTAGCTACACATAAATGGAATATGTAATTATTTCCGTGACATTAAGCAAAATCCCAGATAATAAAAGTCAATTATGATTAAATATGCAAATGCACATTCCAATTGAAGTTTAATTTAAAATGATTATAAAAATGAAAGGATTGCTACCATCATGTAGTTAATGCAAGACACTTAGTCTTCGTCCCCATTTTCTTCATCCAGGTGGTTTCAGATGGGTAAAATTGTCATGATATTTCAGTACTTGATGAATCACAGGCCTTTGTGGGAGAATCAGTTTTGGGGCAAAGCAAAGTCAGCTTGGATCCAATGGATCTAAAATCACTTCTGACTTATTTGTATCTTTAGTGAATGTCCCATTTTAAAGCATGCCACCAATGGGTATATTATCACAATTTCTCTACCAGCGTGGCACTATTCCATTGTAATTCATGTATAATTATTCCATTATTTCAATTTAATGTGCAGAATATGGCTTGAATAACTTAGGTCTGATAATTGGCATCTGCAATCAATGTAGTTTTAATGTGCTTTATTAAAGTTACAGCTTTCGTCATTCAAAGGCATAAAATATTACTTCAAAGGTTGGAGGGTCTTAAAAGACAAAAAGAAAAATAATTCCCCACTGTATTAAGCACCATTCTGTGACTGTTTTTTGTTAGCCTTGACCTGCAATTGTACTTATTTCCTAGAGGCAACTGAAAAATATTAGATTTATTAACAGATGAGCAGAATTCACTTGGCAGTTACATTTCATTTCTAGTAACCACAAATTCCTGCCTTGTTTTATATAATGTAACCTATTCCCTCAGAACAAATATATCTTGATTTGTTGATCAAATATAAGCATTCCGAATGCTTGAAAAATATAAAAAAGACTGTAGGGTGGGGTTTTGTCATGCTTCAACTTAGTAAAAGGTATCATATTGAACTACTGTTACTATTAAGGTTAAAACATTAAACCCAATGTATGATATAATTTTGTGGATTTTTTTAAAATATGTTTTTATTCTTGCAAAACAAATTTGCTTCAATAGTTGGCAAACTATTCTTTTATTCTACCACAAAAATAGTAAAAATGATCAGTACCCAAAACTAGTGCCACAACCACTAGAATCTGAGGATTTTTTCCAACATTTGAAATGGATAAGTAGGACAAATTGATTTTCATATGAAACTTCTATATTTAACAATGTGTTCTAACCCACTAAATTTACTCTCACTGAGACAATCCAACCAAACAGTTTCCAAGTGTGGCTTTTGAACATGTTTAAATCCAAAACTCATCTTTAATTTCATACTGCAATGTGAAGTATGTTCTGATTTATTTTTAAGTGAACATTGTAAACTAATCTAATATAAATTCAATGTCTACAGCAGGCAACCTGCAACTTCCAAATTTTGTTATTATTGCTGTTAAAAGGGCTTTAGAATCCTCTCTAATTGCAGTTACAGAAAATCACTGACATTTTTTAAGACAGTATAAAATACAAAAACACAGCCCAATTTTTTTTTAAAAAAATGGAGTAGCGTGTTTCCCATCCTCATTACAGAGCTCATTTAATTGAAGACTACTAAAGTTTTCAGCATAGCATTCAAAAGGCAATCCAGTGCTGATCCCCTAAAATCAAATTTGACTGCTTTACATTTAGACCCCCCTCTATACTGTATTTAAATCCTTGATTCAGACATGTATTTCATATATTTTGTGAATACAATTCAAAGTGATTTTTCTTTTAAATTTTAGAGCTGAAACCCCAACCATAACTCATAACATTCAAAAGAAATAGAATTTCACACACTTATACAGTCTCATAAGGCACATGAGGAAATGTGTGTTCTTTTTTAAAAAAATGTATGAACGTACTGAATATATTTAAAGTCAAGCAACTGTTTATTTATTAAATTCATAATCCAAAGAGCTCAAGGTAGCTTGTATGAGGATGCCACTTATGGTTGACAGTGGACATGAATGAGACCGTTAACAAACACTTAAATCAGTACCATATCACTGTACCACGTGGCCTCTCAATTTTTACAACTATTATGGTTCATTGCATAGTCAGCCAGATGTTCAGACTGGATTTGGCATTTTTATCCTCCTATCAAGTTCTTCCCAAAGATCTTGGATAGGCAGATGTTGATGTTCGATTATGTTAGAGGTATTGTCACAGGATGTAAGCTGCTAGTGTGCAAGAAGTGCTCCAGTTGTTTTGGGATTGCATCCAAAGTGCCTAACTTAGTACTACTTTTTCTTTTTTTTACTATAATCATTCATTTCTTTGTTTTCTAACTCTGTATATTTGTGACAGGACTTTTCTTCCAGTGGTTCTGCAGCTACTAGCCATGATTGTTCAGCCAATAGTCCTAAGTCCTGTAGCCCATTTTTCACAAGATGTCCAGGTACTCCAAAACCTAGCATGGTTTTCTATAATTTATGTCTCAGCATATTTTTTATGGGAGAGACACTCTTTGTCTGGCTCCTCTAATGAGACTTGTCTAGTATGGTTGAACCTCTGGCATAGCTCTAATCTTCCTCAGCATACACAAGCCCCACAATGACATCAAGGTAATATTTCATATTATTATTATGGCTCATTGCAGAATCAGCCAAGTATTCAGATTGTATTTGGTATTTTTCTTTCCCAAGGGCCCTAGCTAGGCAGAGGTGGATGTTTTATGGTATTACACATATTATTGCAGGATATTATTAGTATTTTTATTTATTATTTTTATGTCCATCTTCTCTAAATGGCAATGCTTTTAGTTTTTATTAGAAGATAAACAGAAATGTTATTAAAATATTAAAAGAGTGCAAAAAAAAAAACTATACAAAAATTATACAAAAAAACAAAAACAAAAACAGGAGCAATAGACAGACAGCACAGGATTGAAGTCTTCTTACTCATCAACCACCTCCAGCAGAGAGTGCCCCATCAGGGCCCCAACCCAATCAGCAAAACCAAGTTTTAATATCCTTCCCGAAGGCAAAAGGGTTGGAGCAGTTCTCATATCTGATGGTATAGCATTCCACAGGGATGAGACCATTGGAAAGGGTTCTGCTCCTTGAACCTGCCTCCCAGAAGTTCTTTGCAGATGGGCTCCATAGCAGGCCTCTTCCACTGGTGTGAATTGGGTTGGCTAGTCCCACTGGTGTGAGACAGTTTTCAAGATACCTTGGACTCGTGCTATATAGGGCTTCAAAGGTAATAACCAACACTTGAATTGGACCTGAAAAGGCCTCACAGTAATACAATTCATATTCCTAGCGATTGTAGGCTGCAATTTAAAATTGTTATTTTTGTAAAAATAAACAAAACTAAGATAAAGGGCATATTTTGCCACTGTATCAAGTGTGATACAGTGGCAAAATAAAGTATAAGAGAAACTGTAGTAAGAGCATCTTTAGATAACAGCAATAAATATCTTTTTTTTTCTTTATATGACAGAAAGAAACAGAATAACAAACAAATCACACAGTGCTCGCCTGCAATGAATGGCTTCACTGAGTGCATTTTCTATGCATTCAGATTTTGAAAGCAAGATCAGGATCATTTTTTTTTTTATGACAGAGCTATCATAGGCAATGAGGAAAATACTAATTATATTACAGAAAAGTGAAGGATTTTCCAGACACTCCAGAAAGTTTGCAGTGGCCTGTTACACAATTCTTTCTTCCATTAGGAAAATCGGATTGGATAAGTCGTGTTGAAATGCTCAGTACGATAAAATGATTTGTATAAAGGATTTATGCATAGACACAATATTCCACCCCACAAATATATTTAAAGAGAAATTAAACATGTAAAACAGAACACAGTTAAATAGCTGCCTTGGCTATTGATACATTGGGCTTATATGCACCACTTTACCAGTACAGACCAGTAACCCACATTGTAATTATGTGTCACCTATTACAAAAGTTATGTCCTGGCATGTTTTTCTGCTACACTTATTTTGCTTTCAGTTTTTAAGTGGTGCTGTCCATTTTACTGTGGCATATCACTTTCTACAGTTTGATTATTTTCTTTGTAGAGGTGAGGTCACAATTCATTCAGGGGTGACTAGAAGTTTTCCAATTTCTATCCTGATGCCTTTACTACTCTACCAGTTTGACTCCTTATAATGTCTAGGTTTTGGGATGTCTAGTCAATCAAAAAGACCAAATATTTAAGCTCAGTTTCAGGTTTTTTTCGATGCCATTTATTTCCTGAGATAACTGTAAAATGGTCCCATCACTATTTTCCTTGCTTTATTTATGTACATATATCAACAAATAATGGTGGGAAGGAAGAAAGGCAGGAGTGGATCAAAGAAAGCTAGAAAGATAGCTGGCTTAGTATAAGAGAAGCATTAGTGTTCAGCCAGATGAACACCATTTTCATTTTTTTAACTAAAGTTGCATCTGCTCCAAAACATATTCTCTCTATATACTGTATGTATATATGTATATGCATATGTATATGTATGTGACAAGTGACAAAACAGATTAAATGTTCTTTTATCTTTTATCACCATTGTCTATGGAGATTCTCAGTCATTCAGGTCATGGTTGTCTCAAAGGTGCTTTTTCAAAAGGCAACTGGACTTTTTTTTCCCCTTGAAGACGTTTTGTTCAATTTTAATGTAGATGGCATTTTTGACTCCTCTATCAAACCAGTGGACTTTTCTGTCCAGAATGTGGACTTTGCTGTTTTCAAAAGAGTGGACTTTGTCTTTCAAATGCAGAAGGACTGCTGAATCTTCTCCTGAAGTGTTTATTCTCCTATGTTGTGCCATGTATTTGTGAAATGGTTCCCCACCCATTTTCACTATTCAGATGACTCTGAGGGCACAGATCAACCTCCAAGTGGCTCAAAGAGAGAGTGCTGGTGGCTAGATAACTGCAAGGAATATAAATCCTTCCATTCTCCACCATTCAGTCAGAACTGAAGAAGCTTCTTGGATGAGAAGCGAAATGTCTTAAAAAAAACAAAGAAAGTACAGTTGGCTTTTTAAAAAACAACATTGCTTTGCTTATGGAATCTTGAAATAACTGCACAGCTATTTACTGATTACTTTGATATAGGAGAACATTTCCACAAAATATAGTATTAATATGTGCTCACATACTGAATATGTTATTAAATGATATGACATATGATACAACTTGAGACGCTGCATAACTTTGGTTCATCACAAGCTGGTTAATAAATTACATTGGCAATTTTGTTTGTTAAATATTCTCTTTTAAAAAATAGTGAGAATGAAAATGCTGATGATTCTTTTGTTTCATCTATAGCAATAACTATCTACCTTTTCTAGTGCCAGATATCAGCTTCCCATGCACAGTGTGTGAAAACAATATTTTTTTCATTACTGTCCAGTTTTTATACCCAAATGCTTAATTATGAATAGGTGATAAAGAAAAAGGGGACAGCATTACTTGAGAATGTTGGGTTTCATTTCAACCAAGGATCTAGAAATTAGATTTGCAAACATCCATATTACATTCTGCTGATACATTACATTTTTCTTATACATGACTATGTGAAAATCAAACAAAAATAGGAAGAAAATGAACAACAGCAGTACAAAATCCACATGCAGAGCATATTGATACCATTCACAGAGTTCCCTGGTGGCTTTTTTAATCTCATGCTGGGTGGCATGTTTTAAGTTGAGGGCAAATTCTGTGCTAGAGGTCAGGATTTTAATTTCATATCATAGTTCAGTTTCATGCTCATTTTGCTTTGCTGGATAAACTTCTGCTAACAACACTATATGGTTACTGTAAAAGAAAAAATGCATTCCTTATGGATACACAGACACATACACAATATCCAAAATTCCTTGTAAGTATCTCTGTAGTTTGAGGTGTTAAAAATGTGGCCAGGTTTATCAATAGCACAGCTGTATTTCTAGGAGTTCCAGAGTGCTCATAATAAATAGATTTCTTTATGAATTTGAATACCCCGAGGAAAACAGCTGTATTACTATAAAGGCTATGAAACCTCAGGAGACTCTGAATGTATTCTTAAATAATACTGTAAGATATATTTGTATTTATTTATTTTTTTCTGTAATAAATTATGGACAAAAGATATAATCACTTACACATTGTAGGACTATGCTATTTTTTAACATTTTTGATTGATAAGGCCACAATAAAGTGTCTTGTTTGATTATAATAGTGCCAAGAAACATTAAAAAAATAATTATAGTATACATATTGCAATGATTATTAGACAGAAATAAAATAATTTAATTAGAATGGAAATATTATGAATACTGCAGATATGAAAAGATTTCTCAACTCCACCAAAGCTTTGGAATGTAAATAAAAAACAAAGTAAAAGGAAAAAACCTCCATATTTTTAAAGATATTATTAATATATAGATGCTGTTGCTATCTTTTTAAACAATGACACTATCTACAGTATTAGAGCAGTTTGCTTCCAGGTTCAATTCAAGGTGATGGTTTTTGACCTTTAAAGCTATTCATGGAATGACTGACCATTTTCACCTACGGTAATTATATCTCCGGGTCCCATCAGGTTTGGCAGAAGAGATATGCTACAGCAGGGGTCCCCAACCCCCTGTCCATGGAACCGGCACCGGGCTGCAGCATACCAGCAACCAAGCTGCACAAACAAGTAAAGCCCCATCTGCTGAATGCAGGCAGCATATGAAACCACACCCCCTCTGTTCTGCAGAAAAATCTTTCTCCACAGAACTGATCCCTGATGCCCAAAAGATTGGGGACCTCTGTGCTACAGCACCTGTCGGCAATAAAGTTTTATCTGGTCCCAAGAGATGGATCTTTTCTGCTATGCACTCACTCTGTGGAACATCATCCTCCCCAAAGTGAAAGTGGTCCTATCTGTGGTATCATTTTGGAAGATCCTCACAGAAATTATGATTTAATGGAATGGCTGCATTGTTTATAACATCAATAATTTCTCTACTATATTGCTATTAAAAACTGAGCAATTTCACAAAACACAACTAATGGGTCCCAAGACCATTGTTGTAAAAGTTAGATTTTTGGTATCTAGCATTTAGCAGACATATAATTAAGCTCTGCAGACTTAAATGGTTTGGAGAAACTTCACATGAGCCACTATTTTTAACTTCACATGAGCCACATGAGTTATATTGACTAAACCAGTCCAACTTCTTTTTTAGTTTATGAGCAAGCTTAAGAAAAAATATGACAATGCTTTAAGGAATCTATTCATTAAAGTTAATATGGCTATTAAAGTGAGCAAACTTTAATGAAGGAAGAGAAATGCTGTGCTTGATCCAGAACTTACTGAAGAAATAATTTTGACCCCTAGGAACTTGTGCATTTTAAGAGCAGTCAGGAATAAATTAAAATTAAAGCAAAACAAATTTGTATTTCTTTAAAAAGATTTTGATAAGCTATCAGTTACTGATAATTGATTTAATTCCAGCTAAGGCACCTAACTTTTCAATTGTAGCATTTTTTAAAATAAACATTTCTTTCAGATTTAATGTCTCCCAGAGTTACCGTGTGATTAAGTTAATATTGATAAAGAACTTGATATGCCAGTAAAAGGGTGTAATAAAAAAACACATTATTATTTCAAGAAATTAAATTAGCTACAATGTTTTGCATCACATAGCTGGATCCTGAGATATGTCTATAGTCAAGAAGTGATCCTGGAACTCAGGAAGGGGAGAGTTGAAAGGTGATTCTTTTATTCCTGAAGCTGGCTGGTTTTCATAGGATATTAAAAAGCTGTATGACAATAACTTGATATGAGCTTTTAGTCACTTCTGCTTTGGTCTAAGCCAGGAATAGCATGAGAAAAACTTCCTTCTCCAAAGGACTCCAACTAATAGCACAGAGAACTTGTTCTTTTTCTTATAGGAAATATAGTAAATATATCTTGATATTTTTTGCTTCATAGGCATATACACAGAGAAAGGGAGAGATGGATGAGTGGAGAACGATTCAGAGCCACAATATTTATCCTAAATAATGCTGGACAAATATTTTTACTAAACAGGATCACAGAAGTACTGTTTTTACACAAGTACAGTACTATTCACCATTCAGTTACATTGGCAACTAAAGCTTCATTCATTGAAACTAGCCTTAGATATATAATCCTGGAAAAAGCAGTGTTGCTTTAAACATTGCAGAGAAGTGCTGCATTCACATCCTGTACGTACTAAAACATCTTTTGTTCCAAAGCCAAAGTGCTGTACAAACATAATGGCCAGAAGCGCCCTCTTACCTTAAATCAACTTAATAATTATTAATTAAAATTGTGCTCGTCTATTATCTATCTATCTACCTACCTACCTACCTACCTACCTACCTACCTACCTACCTATCATATTCATCATCATCAATCTATCATATGCTATAAGCTCCTACCCTGGTATGTTTTAAGTAGGATATTCACAGCTGATTAGCTAAGATTCATCATCACCACCACCACCACCACCACCACCACCATCATCATCATCATCACCACCATCATCATCATCATCATTTTAGCCATTGTCCATCCAGTGCAGGATGAAGGCCTCTTCCACATATTTCCAATGTATACAGTCCTGAGCTTTCTTTTTGCCAATTGGGCCCACAATTCTTCCTGAAGCTAAGATTCATGATAGTAATATTTATTTCCAGGTTTAGAAGAAGTTTGATTCTGAACAACAGCTGACAAGGAACAACAGATGAAGCATGTTTCCTAACTTACCAATGATACATGAGTATTGTGGGAACAAAGATTTTGGATTACACAGATTCAAATTTATCCAATAGCACTCTTATTTTACTAAGCCTCCATAACACCAGATAATTTTGTAAAATTTCAAAAACTAAGTATTTTCATAATACTGAATATTAGTGAAACCCAACTATTGCAACAATACCAGAAATCATGCTGGCATAAAGATGAATTGTGCTGATTACCTTCACTTTTCTTTATGTTTGTGGCTGGCAGGTGTTTTACAGGACAGGAAATGACATATCAGTACCTTAAATCATGTCCTTGGGTCATGTGTGGGTGTTTAGTTGGGGTATCAATCATTTCAGTAGCATAAAAATAGTACTCAAAATACACTATTATTTTTATTGCCCTTAGGTATCATATTTCCATGAGAAATCCCATTGCCTTACTTAGAAGGTTGTTTTAATTACTCAAATAACTACCTTTGATTATGAATGTTATTAGCTTCCTGGTCCCTGGTAAATCACTAGTTCCATTTTTTACTTTTTAAATTTGATGTAAATTCCTTAATCTGTTATGATTTGGAGCTCCAACAGTGTCTCTAGATTAAGTTAAATTTCAAAGTGGGAGTACAGTAGATGAATGAGCTTGAGAGTTAATATGTATGAATGAATACAGAGACAACATACAGTGCACAGCCTGCTATTTCACAGAAGGCTGATATGTATTTTGACCTCTTTATCTTTATTATAGTACAATTATAGAGTCTTTTTTGGTATGTCTCTAACCAGAAAAATAGCACGTAGGAATCAATTTTTGGCAGCATGCAAAAGAGATCCTGTATTTCATATATATTTCTTGTTTTAATCATGATGCAAAGATACAAAGGAGAGGTGGAACAAACAAAAACAGAAGATATTTTATTAATTTTATGTAACATTTTAATATAACATTTATATAACAACTTTGTATTTGGAAAAAACATCTTATTTCAATTTTGGCAGGCTACCATCTATTTACTTTGGAGGTCCTTTTATTAAAAGAAATATATTGTAAATTCTGTAAATAAGCAAACAATATAGGCACATAATCAGCTAGTATAATTAATTTAGATTACTAAATTTCATCTAGGTTGGAACAGTGAATGACATAATGTCTTTCTCACATTCAAAGTGAGACTATTCTTAAAATATTTATGTTTCAAAAAAATATAATCCCTATTTCCAAATGATAAAAGCAATGGCAATAAGTAATAAATATATATTAAATGATAAATATTATAGCTCAAAAGTGCTGTGGTTTTATATTATTTGAGTAACTCCAAGATTTCAATAAGAATTTATCTAATAGGTATATTAACAGGTAAAACCATTGTGATGGAATGGTTAAAATGAAGGACTGGTGAGGCCAGGTTCAAAAGTATACTTAGTTACACCAAACAAACACTCAGGCAGAAAACAATATTCTAAGCAAGGAATCTCCAAGGAAAAAGCCACACTCTAGCCAAAAATGGCAGGGCAAGCTGGTATACATATACATATACATATATTTGTTGATTTGAATATATATCTCAGGCTAACCAACATCATACATTTGCTTTTGTGGTGATAAAATATAGATTTCCATGAAAACTACCTTGAGGTATTAGAAGGATGAAATATAAACCAAACGAATGAATAATAGAACATTCAGAACATGTTCTAAGCAGTGGCATCGAGATAATTGGAAATTGGTTTGATAAGTCACTGAATAATAATTATATTATTATTAATAACAACAACAACAACAACAATAATGAAATTTAACTGTGATTTTGAAATATTTTAAGTATTTAGTTTGCATCGAAACATCAGTGAGACTTATGGATGACTTATAGACAGTGGGACATTTATGAATTATTATTTTTAAATTATATTATTCTCTGCACACAGAGAGTATCTATGCAATATACACTTGCTATATAAAGTATGTGTCATGGTTCCGACAGATGAAACTCTTTAAAAGAACTTTGAGGCATTGTTTTCCCTTAAAGAATCTTTTATTTGAGAAACAAAGCATCGGCACTACATAGTTAAAGCCAAAAACTGAATTCCCCCCCCACAAAGTAGCAAAGTACAATTCCCTCCTCCAATTAACAGTCATAAATCACATTCCCCAATTAACTTGAAGCCGTGGACTTTCTCCCCAGCTCTCCAGCCCGCCAAATCTTTATCAGTTCTGGGTGCAATAACCTTGATTCCCACAGCTGAGTTATTGTTGTTATGACTAACTGGACTCTCATTCACAGCCCCTCTCCCAGCATCATCTAACTCTAAAAGCAAAAGAGAAAAGATGGCTACATTTCTATCTGTTGTCAAAGCAAGAACATCTGATGTTAGCAGCATTGC
The DNA here is from genome assembly GCF_001527695.2 of Protobothrops mucrosquamatus. Classification (NCBI taxonomy): domain Eukaryota; kingdom Metazoa; phylum Chordata; class Lepidosauria; order Squamata; family Viperidae; genus Protobothrops; species Protobothrops mucrosquamatus. Next base: position 317,910 of record NW_015386841.1, on the reverse strand, counting down.
CAGTATGTCTAACATGATTAGGAAAAAGAAAAATCTTAAACAATTCAATTAATAAATTCCAATCTTTTAGATTTACTGCCACAAGCAAATTAGCTAAATATTTTTAATATAATAGAGCTGGATCCAAATATCTAGATTATCAGATATTTAGAAATATTTTAGAATTCTAACTAATTATCTTTATCATCTGGATTTTGGCATTTTAGTAGTAATATTAATAGTAGCTATAATATAAATTAGGTGAAAAAACCAGTCTCTACAAATTCAGTCCTAAGGAAAGAATTCTAAAACAACATTCAGCTGTTTAGTTGAACTTTAGTTGAAACTGGGCCTTATCAATAGTATTTAAGCCTTAGTTTACAGCAAGTTTCTATTCTTGACTTCTATTCTTCATTTCTATTTAGTTCAACAGGTAATTGGACTTCAGATAAAGCTAATGAAGTTCTGATCCTGGTTCTATTAACGAAGAATGATTAGCTGATGATTAACCCTATTGTTATGGATTGCATAGCAGCTTGAATCAGTAATAACCATACAGGCTATTCACATAACAAACTAGATTTAAATGGAGTTGGCTAGTTTGTAGCTCAGTTTTTGTGCAAATAATTACATTGTCTATCTAATGATAAAACTAATATGAATTTTATAGAACTTGGTATATTTCAGGAAGTGAAAGTTGGCTTACTGTGACAAACATTAATATTGTTCTTTTATATTAAAATAATCTATCAAAATACTCTGAAGTTTGTACCTTCAGTGCATTATGGAATCAGGATTTGAATAACAGTCATTTTATCAATACTAACTGTAAAGCTTGCTGTGTTTTCAATTGTGTCTAGACAACCTCAGGAGAAAAAAACATGAAGCTTCTCAGAAGACTTTCCAATTATCATGAAATGTTAGTGTAACATGGGTTGTAAAATACACACATGTATATTACAGACATTTGTTTATGTGATGTATAGTTTTGCATACCCAAAAAGCTTTCTTAGCAATTCTCAAAATGCTTGAATAACCCTTCCTTCCTTCCTTCCTTCCTTCCTTCCTTCCTTTTGACTTAAAGGGCTTTAGATAGCAGTAGACTTAAATTACAAATGCTATGTATCCTACTCTGATTCTCCAGATGACTTGAAGTGTTAGAATAATTTCACATGAATATAAATGAAGGTTGTACAAAACTTCAAAGTGTGTTTTAATTCATTGAAGAGCTGAAAGCATCCAATTTAAGCAGATCTGTGAACTAAAGCAGGAATCTCAGAAGACATCAAGATGTTTTAAAGCAGGGGTCCCCAACCCCCAGTCCGTGACCATGGCATGCCAGCAAACGGGCCGCACAAACAAGCAAAGTCCCATCCGCGAGATGCAAGCAGCACACAAAACCACGCACCCTCTGGTCTGTGGAAAAACCTCTCTCCATGGAACCAGTTCCTGGTGCCCAAAAGGTTGGGGATCTCTGTTTCAAAGTACACTGGCTAGCCTGGTACATCAGTTAAATTTGCCAAGGAGCCAAGCTTTCCAAACATCAATGCCAATTGTCCTGCATTAGTTTAGCACAACTGAGGTTCTTCACTTGACAGTTTGGAGGCTTCCCATCAAAGCCTTTGATCAACTTTTTTTCTGAATCTTGAATTCACTCAAACTGATGTATTGCACACAGTGAATTTCAAATTGGGAATTCTGATTGAATCAAAGTTGATTTGCCAGGCTTAGCATCAATGTCACATTTCATAGGAGGAATTTGTTCTTATCATAACATATTCTATAGTTTTGCAAAAAATAAGTTACCTTGATTCTTCTGGTATCAACTCAAATTTCTTTAGGCAATATAATTCTTAGAGATTCAGCTACATATTTAAATTCTGAAATGTTAATACTAATCACATTGTTGTTAGTTGCGAAGTCGTGCCTGACCCATCACAACCCCATGGACAACATTTCTCCAGGCCTTCCTGTTCTCTACCATCTTCTGGAGTCCATTTAAGCTCACGCCTATTGCTTCAGTGACTCCATCCAGCCACCTCATTCTCTATCGTCCCCTTCTTCTATTGCCCTCAATCTTTCTCAGCATCAAGCTCTTCTCCAGTGGGTGGCCAAAGTACTTGAGTTTCAACTTCAGGATCTGGTCTTCTAAAGAGCAGTCAGGGTTTATCTCCTCTAGAACTGACCAGTTTGATCGCCTTGCAGTCCAGGGGACTCGCAGGAGTCTTCTCCAGCACCATAGTTCAAAGGGCTCAATTCTTTTGCGCTCAGCCTTTCTTGTGGTCCAACTTTCACAGCCATACATTGCAACTGGGAAACCCATGGCCTTGACTATATTTACTTTTGTTGGCAGGGTGATGTCTCTGCTTTTTAATATGCTGTCTAGATTTGCCATAGCTTTCCTCCCCAAGAGCAAGCATCTTTTAATTTATTGGCTGCAGTCCCCATCTGTGGTGATCTTGGAGCCAAGGAAGATAAAATCTGTCACTACCTCCATTTCTTCCCCATATATTTGCCAGGAATTGAGAGGGCCAGATGCCATGATCTTGGTTTTCTTAATGTTCAAGCCAACTTTTGCACTCTCCTTCTTCACCCGCATCAAGAGGCTCTTTAATTTCTCTTCAGTTTCTGCCATTAGAGTGGTATCACCTGCATATCTTAGAATAATAATCAAAAGAAACCCCAAAATTAATAGGTTATTACTGCAATTAGAAAAGAGAAATTCACTGATGGTTTAAAGGAAAGTTGAAATATTGATATTGGTAATTCCATATTAAAGACAAATTGGCATGAATTATGGAAACAAGTGGATTTACCTCAGCTTCAGTGAAGAACTGCAGTGGATTTTTACATTGCTGGAACTCGATTCCAGACAGATCAGCATGTATACATCAAAATTATTGTTTGAAACATTGAAGAGGTTATCAAAAAGAAAAAGAAAAACCATTTATGTGCTTTACTCATCCATTCATGATTTTAAATTGCAACATTTTAGTTCATTTTTTCTGTTCAGCTGTTAAAATGCTGATTCATATTTTAATTTAAGCTTCTTTTCCTTTCTTGGCTCATGAAGTTTTTATGAAATGTAAGAGTGGAAATAAAACATTTCAATTTAGCTCTGTAATGTCAGATAAATAAATATAAATAGATATAGATATAGACAGACATACAGACAGACCAAAAAAGTAACCATTCTTTCATTTGTGGTAGTCATATGATAAATTTTTTGGCGTAAACTTTTTGGGGAGATAGGTACCATTACTAAACAAAGAATTTTATGCTCTCAAGAATTAGGTTTACTACATTCACAGGACAAAACCTGAAACTTAAAGGAATGTATTATATATTTAATTTTAGCAGCTAAAATATTAATTGGCCATCATTGGAATAATCTAATGTAACAATTGAGATGTAGATTAACTCATTAATTGCCATATTAAGGAAAAAACATAGATACAGTTAAAATAATGCGACATCAGTGACATAAACCACAATTCTATCAAATTTGGATAGATTTTAATGATTTATGTTAATATCAATAGAACATAATATGGTAACAGTTTATATAAATAGTAAATTTGTATGTGTACAGCACCTGTCTCTTTACCTTTAGTAGATTTTCTTTTGTAATTTCTATATGTATTTTTCTCTATGTATCTTGAATTTATGTTAATTTGTTACTTGATAACTTGTTTGCTATATTATTTTAATAAAAACAATGAAAAAGTTATATAGTTTTGTTGAAAATCATTTTTAGAAAATGATTGCATATGACATAATCTGTATTGCAAACATCTTAAAAACAACTTGTATCTTTCTAGTTATATGAAATGCTAAGTAATTAGAAAGCAGGTAATAGTTTTTTCTAGTAAGCTACAGAACACTTTCAATTTAGAATCTTTTTTGTCTAGCACTGGCAGATTCCAGTATTTTTCATATTCTCTCTCCCTCTCCCTTTCTCCTTCCTTTCTGTCTCCCTCTCTCTCTTCTTCCCTTGCTCTCAACCTGATTAATCTTCTTCCCTCGCTCTCAACCTGGTGAAATACAGTACTTCTAGTACTTTGCTCATCTAATTCATTTTTCCAAAGAGAAAGGCAGAGGGAGGAGAAAAGAAATGCATGCTCATTTATATTTTAGACTGTATTTCAATAGAAACACTTTACAAGTCTAAAAATGTATGGTTTAAGTGTAGCTGTCTTCTGGGGTTGAAAATTGTTAACATCTGTCTCTTAGTATCATTTTTTTTTACAATAGTCTACTCTTGAGATATCTTGCTAATGACTGTAATTTTCTAGTCAGCTGCTATTTGTCAAGGTAGTTTAAAGGTCAGTTTTTGTGCTGTGAAGAAAATGAATCTGGTATGTATTCCTTTTGTTTTACAGAAAACGGGACTTGTATTAATGTTTGGTCACACAGATATGACTATGACACACAAGTAGTATCACTTTAACATGTATATATTATGTCCTATTTACCCTTATTTGTTTCCTACTTTCTCCAACGCCTTTTTAACTAGTGAACACACAATTTTATCTTTGTTTTTCTGTACCTTAAGATATATTGAAGGATTAATATTTATTTGCTATTATTAAAATATTATAAATTGATTAAACAAAAAATAATAGTTGTTCCTTAGCTTTAGGATTCTTCTTAATATTTGTAATTAAATGGAAGACAAGCAAGAGAAAAATCCAAGGCAGATTGGACTAGTATGTGACTTTTCTTATCAGTCCCAGAATTTTAATCTTCACGACCATAATGCAAAGAGAATTTGTATAATTTAATAAAATGTCTATCATTCTCTCTCTCTCTCTCTCTCTCTCTCTCTCTCTCTCTCTCTCTCTCTCTCTCTCTCTCTCTCTCTCTCTCTCTCTCTCTCTCTATCTATCTATCTATCTATCTATCTATCTCTATACCATCTCTCTGTCTCTGTCTACTGTATATCTATATCTATCTGCATCACCTTACTACATTACATTATGGCTTCATCCATTTCTGCAAATGCACATGAAACTGAGGAACTTGGCAAAATCTACCAGTTATCGGTCAAGTTATTTTTGTAATATATTTATATCTTTGCCCTTTGTTCAGTTTAATTCTGATACTGGTGCTTTAGTGGTAACCCAGATTGAAGTTCAATAGTGATACATTCCATCATCAAAAGGAGAAAAACTATTCTGATCATTTACTTTAGGAAATCTCTTCATGCTTTAAATGCAGACTTTAATAAAATATAATAACAATATTTGAATCAGCATGATATCTACAATAACTTTGAATAGTCAAAGGTTTATCTCAAAATATATCAACCATATGCTTTAATATAAACTTTGCTAGTTTAAATTTTCTTCATAAGAAAATTGGCCAAAATTTTCTTATCAAGAAAATTTTATTACCAAATATAATGATGGGGAGGCATCATTACCCTTAGAATGGGAACTAAGACGAGAATATCCTATGCAATCATTTTAATCAACTATAGAATAGGACTAAACTTTATTATTTATTTATTTAAATTTTATACCACCCACCACCCCCACAAGGTGATTCAGGACAGCTTCCTATTCATGGTCATTTGTTTATTTATTAATTGAATCAATTTTCATTATCTAATGTGTATTACATGCTTTTTACTACAGTTTGTTTTATATGATATTTAGCATTCTCTCATGAGTATGGAAACATAGAACAAATTGGTTATTTCCCCCTTGTCTTATTGTATTAATTTCTGATTCAGATATCTAAATCTGCTGCTAAAGCACCGTGTTGGCACCTGTAGTATCGATGTATTAAAAGTTGTGCTAACAGTAAATTCCAAATTATGGGACAATGACTGAAAATGCATATTTCCAAGGTTGTATCAGATCATATAACAACAACAACAACAACAACAACAACAACAACAACAATAGTAATAATAATAATAATAATAATAATAATAATAATAATAATAATAATAATAATAATAATAATAATAATAATAATAATAATAATAATAATAATAGAGTTGGAAGGGACCTTGGAGGTCTTCTAGTCCAACCCCCTGGTCAAGCAGGAAATCCTATACCATTTCAGACTGGACTGGTTGTCCAGTCTCTTGTTAAAAACTTCTAGTGTTGGAGCATTCACAACTTTTGAAGGCAGGTTGTTCCACTGATTAATTGTTTTACCTGTCAGGAAATTTCTCCTTAGTTCTAGGTTGCTTCTTTCTTTGATTAGTTTGCATCCATTGCTTCTTGCCCTGCCTTCAGTTGCTTTGGAGGTGCTTGTTATAGATGGGACTGGAGGAAATTAATTCCATTTAATCTGATACAATGGGAAGGTTAATATAGAAGGAGGCAGTCCCATAGGGGGCCAAGGAGGCTTTCATAAGCGATAACCATTCATTAACTGGTGGGAAAAGCTAGCTGGGTGAGGAGAATGGGAGCCAGTGCTGGACCTCCCCAGACATGAGGCAAGATCGGTGGAAGAGGCCTTAGAAGTCACTAATCCAAACATTGTTAGCCAGGTGGTACAAGCTACTTTGCACTGCAGATAAGTGCACAAGCACAAAACCAAACAATTATAGCTCACCCTCAGAAATATATGCCATACAAAATTTTTTAAAAAGTACCTTGGAATTGTACCTAGAAGCTAACTGGTAACTAAGTCAGCTCTCAGAGTAATAGTCATCATGCAAGTACAGTATATCAGGATATGCCCATCATTTTTTAGGCTGCCACACATTTTGTACAAAATAGGTTCTTAACTCTTTCTAAGGCGAGTGACTATGAACAGGGTCTTCCCTGAGAAGGAGCTGCAAGTCTAGAAAGATCCCCAGATACAGGAAAAGACCTGAATTGTAATTTTGATATGTATGACTAAATATTTGTAATGTAGAAACATAGAAAACTCACTAATTTAGGAATAGGATATTCAGGAGAATTCTGTAATGTTCCATTCCTATTCTGAACCATGCCAAATCTCCTTCCAATTATGCTATTCTGGGAATAGCTCAGCAGTTTCCAGAACTAAATCCTATGAAGTAGAAGGAATATTTCATAACTGGATAGTTTTGCACAAGCGGGTCTGGCCTAGGGAGAATTTTAAATAGGGATAATTTTAATTCGAATCTTAATTAACTATACAGCGACAAATATTTGGTTTTTAATTGGTTTTATGGGGAATGGCGTTTGTGTGTTTTAATATGCTGTGAGCCGCCCTGAGTCCTATAGGGAGAAGGGCGGCATATAAGTTTAAAAAATAAATAAATAAATAAATAAATAAATATGAATGTGAGAGAGGGTAGGGGAGCAGAAATATATATTCTTATCTTTGCAAAACAGAAGCAACAGAGCAATGGAAGCGCTGAGATAGTTTAATCAGTGTTTGGCTAGTTTATAGAAAGATAGAACATTGAATGGCTGGCATTCTCTATGCTTAGTTATTGCCTAGCTGAGATCTGTTAAGGGTATTCTTTTTGAGCTCTATGCTTGCAAACATATAGATGATATCATACTGCAAGTGTCTTCAATGTGCAGATTGTGATGGAGAAATTGTGGATTGGGTTTAAAGCATATCTGGTTTAGCAATGGACATGATGATGGTATGGTAATCTTCTTTATTTAGTCTCCAGGAGTTTTTTTTATAGCATTCAGTACTTTTTCTGTGGCTTTTATTTCAAATTAACAGAAGAGTCACTGTTCAGCCTACATACCAGCTACATTAAAAAAAAGAGAACACAATGCTGAGATCTCATTATTGCCTAGATATTATTTGGACCATTTATTCACAGTGGGCTAATGCATGCTGCAAGATTGTTAATGTCACATGTGTCACTGCTTTTGACAACTCTAATTAGGCAAAGGTTATCAAATTTGTAGAGGGTGAGGATGGTCCAAAATGAAAAGCAATTGCAATAGATACTTTATAACTCTGCCTTAAAAAAAGAGACTTTGAACAGATAAACATAAAAGAATGAATCATGTTTTTTAAAGGAAATGAGGAGAACATTTTCTCCTAGAAATGCATTTGGCAGCGGCATATGTGGATGAATAGGACAAGATGTTCTCCATATTATCAAATTTAAATTTAGAAAACAATTATTGCATATCCTGAATATGGAAGGGCAGAGGTGGAACCAATTAATAAAAGCTTTTAGAAAGCACTAGTCATTTTATCAGCACGTCCCATATGCAGGATAAGATATATCCATATAATGACCTAAATTGAGCAAGTAATAAAAAGCAACAAACAAATAACATAAACTGTGGTCCATACAGTACATTTTCTGAGTCCCCTTATTCAATGGGAAGGTATTTTCACAGATAATATGAAATATATTTTAAAGGTGCTGGATAAGCACCAAACAATGTAATGTGCTTTTTCTAGCTTGATAAATTCATATAGAACATACTGGGCATATTTTAACAATGCAAGGTTACGATTCACTTTGATATATCAATTCTTGCCTTGGAGAAAACCAAATCTGATTCATTTTGTTAAAATAAAGAGGTCTCCTTATTTAACTCAATAATACAATATAACTAGCCTTGAGCTATTCCATACCAGAGAGGAGGAAGAACATTTTTATTCTCTTGATTGAAGACTTTCCAGGCCAAATAGCACTATCCTTCAAGGCAGCACATTAGTGCACACTCAGGAGAGGGAGGGGCCAGTTTGTTTTCTCTCAGTATATTCTGTGGCAATCATACAGTATTTAATGAGGGTTCACTGTCTAAAAAACGTCAGCTGGCTTTCCTCCCAGCCTTCTTTCTCCCAGCACTGACCAAATGGTTCTAGCCCAGTCAAACTGAGAACAGCTTGCATTGTGTATTAAAGCAGCCCTGCCTGAATTAAAAGTTTTAACTACTATAATGAAAAAGAAAAAAGAAAAAAGTAAAAGAGTAAAGAGTAAAAGGCACAAGAAATCAAAAAGAGAAACCAAAAAATAGAAAGACAAAAGAAAAAAAGCAAGAAAGCAACTTTCCACCCTCATTACAAGCAGTTCCACTATCTCTTCATCTCCTCTTAATTAACAGATATAAAATTATTCATTCAGTATTCAACTCTTAACTATAGGCAAGTTTAATATGCAACATCTGTTTTAATCCAAGAGTCAACAAAATGTCCAAACAAATATAATTCATCATTCCATATCTCAATTCTTAATTTTAAACAAATCCAATATACAATGTTTTTCCAATCCAGATGTCAGAAAGGCTACAAAGAACCACCCAAAAGTCCAAAAAGAATTCTAATATAATAACATTGGTCAACAAATATAAAACACAATAATACACAACTTTTCCCAGACCATATAAAGCCCAGAAAACAATACAAAATAACAGTGTGTCATATTTTAACCCTGATCAATTTCATTTTTTAATCCTTGCAAATGATTACTGAACCTTGTTTCAAAGTTGCTCAAAACCCTATCAAGCCTGTTTTCTAAGTCCAACAAGAAGAAATTATTCCAACTGATCTCTGGGATTGGTGTTTCTTTCCTTATTAATTTTTAAAGTCTCATCCATTTATTTATTTATTTTTGGTTATATCCAATGACAATTTCTTTTTCACATTTTTATCTACACTCAAGTCAGACAAGTTTTCTTGCAAATATTTTTCTGTAACAGCTTCTTCTGGAAACAGATTGCACATAAGAACATACAATATAGCTGACATTGTTGATTCAAGGTCCCAATTTGATTCCTCAAAAATATCTCTGAACACCATTATAAGTTGCTTATCTTGCCATGTTTCTAGTATTGAGAACAAATTTCCCATGAAAAATGAATTTTTTCTTTAAAATTAATGTGAAAATCTTAATATTCAAAATCGCATATTCTAACTTTTACAGAGCCCTTAATTTTTTTCCTTTTTATTTTAAATTCTTAAAATTTATATATACAGTTCATTTTTTCACATTAAAGATTGAATGCATCCATCTAGGCTTCCAGCCTTATCATTTTGAAGGCATCTAACTTCTTTAGTTAATAGTCAAACTTCAGACCAGCAATCAAGTAAGCAATACTCCAATGGAGAAACTGCCAAAGAGCCATTAGTAAACAGCCTGACCAAAGAATCCCTAAGACCGCCCCCACCCACTCAGACAGGCAAAACACCAGAATATAAACTGACAGCAATCAGCACTCCTTCCTAGCACTGATGATGTTACCTAGTTAGGGTAATAAAATTCTGCAAGAAAACAAGCAAACTCAGAGATCCCCAAGGACCCTTTATTTCAACCCTGAGCTACAAATATTCTCCTGAATAGGCAATTTCCTAAAGTGATTGGCAAAGGAAATATGAACTTAGTTTCCTTACTGTGACTGGAGCAAGAATGATAAATTCCTTTATGTCTCAGTTCTCCTAACCTCTGGAGACCACTACCTTGCAGTCCCCCATAAGGAGCAACCATTTTAATATTCTTGTTTCCCTTTGAGAGGATCAAGAAAGTATATGTGTTCATTGGCTCCTTGTTCTTAGCGTCAGTCATCACCTTGGCATTTATGGAGACATCTTCAGTCTACCATATTCTTAAAGAAGTCCTTCCAAATTAAACTTTTCAAACTTTATTTTATTCTATGAATAATCAATCACCTCAGAACTACATGCAACTCCCCAAACCCAAAGACAGATATATTTCTTTCATAATATCTGCAAAGGTTACTGCTAAATTTTTATTCTTTTAATTAAAGGATATGCCTAGGAAATAAAATCACATGCCACTCTTAAAAAGACTTATTTATTCTACACAATACTCAAGATTGATGGGGGGAGCGCTTTGTGTGAAATGGTTGGTGGAATAATAGAGAAAATATCACCTCCATACACATGGCTTTAACTTGATTTAGCCTATTTTATCCAATTCTTATTAATTTTAATATTTATGTTTTTATAATATTGTAAGCTGCTCAGTTACTTTGGATAATGAGATGGATAGATATAAATTTAATAAATAATTTTTAAAAATTGCCTAATTTCTGGGATATTGTGACAAATCTAAGATAGTACACACACACAAAAAAAACAAGATGGCACACACAGACACATATATAAACAGGATAGATGCTAAATATATATAGATAGATGAGATAAATGATAGACAGACAGACAGACAGACAGACAGACAGGCGTAAATCAAGCCCTCTTTTTCATGGAAGCCCTAAGTTGTGAAGTGTGTGTGTGTGTGTGTGTGTGTGTGTGTGTGTGAATCCGCAAGTATGGTAGATTATGCTCCAAACCATTAATCAAGAGGTTTTCACCCTATAATACACTGACTTCCATTGATTATTACATGCTCAGAAACTATTAGATTGTGTTTTTTTCCAGATTTTTTATTTGTGATTTAATACCATAAAGGATATTAGTTGCATATTTCAGTGATAAACCTAATGTATACTACAATTGAAACCTGTTTTTCATTATGTTGGGGGGGGGAGACATCTTTAGCAACTTTATAAACATTTTGAAATTGGTTTGATTGATAACTGTGCTTCTTTCCCCTTTTATTAATTCTTTTTCTTGTCATAGTCTTTTTTAAACATGGGAAACTCCGATAGCATGTCTTATATATTTTTTGCAGCCTCTTTATATTTATGCCTTCTAAAATATTATAACTGAACCAGCTGCAATAGTTTATCAGAGACTTAAAATGAGTTGTTAAGGTGGAAGAAAAGCCGTCCTGGTAATATGATTATCAGCTCTGTGGATGACACTGACACCACTGATGCTGTCTGACATTAGTCATGTTGGCTGTCATAGCAACTATTCTGGAAGCAACATAACATTTGTCCATCTATGTGTGAAATTAAACTGAACACAAACTAATGGAAGAGAAACTGATGTAGTTTAATCTGGGATAGGGTATAAATTCTTTTAAAACAATGTATTAATTAAGATGATTGGTTAGTTAATGGTTGGCTTGTTTTGTATAGAGTTTAAATAAACTTTGATGGCTTTACATTTGCATACAGTCATATGAATAAACATCTGCACATTTTTGTCAAGGTAATGATTTAGAAGCTAACCAGCTGATGTAATGTATGATGTAATGTTGGGAATGACTCAATAGGGTCTATGTCCCTTTAAGAGCCAGCTGGGTTTGTGTCCCTTTAAGAGCTTTGTATAAAAGGGAAGGCTCAGCAGATGTGTGCTCTCTCTTCTGTTTCCTGCTGTAACTGCTGTGTGTTGCAGACTGCTGTATTAACACGTGTATGTATATTGTTCCTGGTGTATGATATTGTAGATAGTGTAAGATAAACCACCATTTAATATAGACCACTGTTTACTGTGTTTACTCCTTGGTTATCTCAGCACAATAAGACTCTGCATGCTCTGACAGGTTATGGGTCCAGAGAGAGGAGAAACCCAGTGAGAAGTTAAGGCTTATGGTTCGTTGTGGTTTTTGGTGATAGCAGGCAACATGGACTCCATCAGCATAATGGGAGGAGGTGGAATTTCCTTTCAAATTGTTTGACAATGAATTCAACCTGGGAGCAATTCTTAGTAATAAAACACAAGTCATCAACACAAGCTAACAGGAAACATTCTGCACCCTTATTCTGTGTAGTGTACAAACATGGATCTGCCTTGCTGCTTCTAAAATCCAACTCTTTGAGAGCAGCATCTAAAACACTTGATTCCACTGTTTTAACCCATATATGGCTTTATCCAATTTATATACATATCCAGGGTGCTTAGTTTCATAATCCAGAGCTTGTGCCATATATATGTCTTTCTCCAACTCAGCATTTAAATATACAGTGGTTATATCGAAATGATATATGGTATAACTGCATGCAGTGCTAGCCTTATGATCTCACCTCTTACTGTTGGTGCAAACACTTCATCATAATGCACATTTTTTTCTCTGTGTAAATCCTTGCACAACTAACTGTGCCTTATACTGTAGTTCATTATTGTGTAAAACCTTCTTTTTATAAACCCATTTACACCCCACAGCCTTTGTTGCTTCCAGTAATCTCATAAGGGTAAACACCTGATAGACATTCATAGAATCCATTTCTCTGTCCATAGCCTCCTTCCATTTATCATGTTCTACTTGAGGCAATGATAACATCTCTTGGTAATTACGGGGTTCATACCTTACACTATATGCTCTAACCCCACTTGCTGAGAAGCAATCAGGAGGTACACCTTTATTGCTACGTTCAGACCTCCTCGGTATCATCTGTTCTTGTGTTTCTGTTACTTCTCTCTTTACCTCAGGTCTACCCTCTTCTATTCCTACTATTTCTGACCTGCTATTCTGTTCTTCCTTCATTGGGCTTTGTGTAGCCTCTCCTTCCTGAGAACTAGCCCTATGTGTTGGCATGAACACTGTGGTGTTAGCATGCACCCTGTCCCAATTGTTTTGTTCTTCAAAGCTAGCAGACCTTGAAATCACAACCTTCTTTGTTCCATCTGTGAATCTATACCCTTTGGAACCTGGCTCATATCCAACAAACCTAAGTTTCCTGGCCTTTTTCTGCCCTTTCCTTCTGGTGCTTTTGGGAATATGCACCAATGCATAACTGCAAAATGTCCTTAGGTGAGCCAATAAAGGTTTTCTTCCAAATAACAGGTAATATGGAGTTCATTTATAACAACACTCCATACCTTGTTTACTAAATAGTTGGCGGTTTTCATGGATTTCCCCCAGTACGTTTTACTCATTCCTGCATCTGCCAACAGTGAGTCTTTCATAGTTTGCAATACCCTATTTCTCCATTCAGCCACCGTTAGCTTATGTTGATGACTTGTGTTTTATTTCTAAGAATCGCTCCCAGGTTGACTCCTTACTGTGTTTACTCCTGGATTATCTCAGCACAATAAGACTGTGCATGCTCTGACAATTTTATACTAATTTATCTGTTTGAAGCTTCTGTGTACATTGATTGTTTATTAATATGTTTTATTTCTTTATTAGATAAAACATGCTCATGATCTGGGTTATTCATTTCTCAAGGAACAATATTGAAGAATGCAATATGAATCTTCTGTCCCCTCAGTAAAAATATTGAAGTGAACAAATAAAAAAATACAGTATTTTCATTTTAACTTTACTTTTAGTTCTTCCCAATCTTTGCATTTTTTCTTTCTTTTTTATTTTTTAAGAAATACGATACTGTTTTCTTTTGACTTTTGTTTTTGTTTTGCTGTTTTCCCAAGAGAATATGCTTAGAAGAAATTATTAGACAGATATTGTATGTTGAATGTAATGAAATGACTACTAAAATTATTGGAACAACCCCCCCCCCATCTCCTGTAGCTCCATGGTTGAAAATTTAAAGACGTTAAAACAAAATGTAGTGAGATGCACTTCCAATGAAGAGTTTAGCTGAGCTTCATGTCTGGGTCACTGTGGAGACACCCAGGTTTCATACCCCTCAAGAAAACCACATGCATGAAAGAGCACTGATCAAATATCTCAATGTAATGGACAGCAGCAGGATATTGGAGATAAGAGAAGCTTTTCTTCAGCAATTCCTTGAACATGATGAATGATCCTACAGCAGATCTTGCCTTATGTCATTAACATTTGCAAGAATTACTGTTCAGAGGCTGTCCCAAGGATAAAATGAATCTGTAATATTGCTTGGAGTTTGAATAGCATAGGTCTCTATATAGAAACTCATTGACTGCAAAAGCAACGTTTTGCAAATCAGGCATTAGCATATTGATTGCTATGCCTTAAAGGGGACACTAAATATGCTGATTACTTTAAAAAAAATCTACAAAACTGTCTGACTGATTCTGCAGCATTGATTTTGGTATAAATGTTATCCCAAGGGTAATTGCCACCTGTCACAAGTTATGCTAAAATAGGTTTTCAATAGTTGTTCACAGTCCCTTATAAATACCTCTGTATTAAATTATAATCTACATGTCCTAAGAATTAGATTGTTTATAGTGAGAATCACATCTATATTTTACAAACCTGAAATCGTAACTAACACTGTTTTATTTAAATTAAGATATATATTTATATATCTTTACTTAATTTCCGTGTGTATTATGTGTATGTCTAAATTTTCTATATAGTGTCTAAAATTTGAAATAATCTAGTAATTTGAGGGGGAAATTGCTGAAACAAAGAAAATATATACAAATAACTAATTATGATTGATAATCCTCAGCATAATTCTAAATGATTTTTATTCCTCCTTCTCTCTCTCTCTCTCTCTCTCTCTCTCTCTTTCTCTCTCTCTCTCTCTCTCTCTCTCTCTCTCTCTCACACACACACACACACACACATTTTATTTTATTTTATTATTTATTATTAAGGACTTGAGATAGGCACATGTGGATGCTTGATGGTGTTACAGATATCATTGCAGGATGGAAGCTGTTCTGAATAAAGCTGCCTTTTGCAATTAACTGATGGGTATAATAATAATAATAATAATAATAATAATAATAATAATAATAATAATAATAATAATAATAATAATAATAATAATAATTTGATTGACGTCTGGGACTGGTAAAAACTTAACAGTTCAAGTCCTAACCAAGCTCCTAAGAGATGTTAAGGTAACATCTGAATATATAAGTAGTTCCAAGTAAAGTCATTTTTTGCAAAATCAGAACATTCAGGTATAATAAGTTCAAAATTTCCATGTACCTATGCAACTCTTTGGGTATTGCTCCAAGGGCTCCTATTATATTGGTACAACCATATTATTATTATCCATATTTTGATACAGTCCCTACTTTGAATGTACACTAATCGGCATATATTAAAATGAAATTTCGTTGCATTCAGCTCACAAAGGGTCACCACTTCATAAATATACACTACATAAATATGACAAAAATAAATAAATAAATACAGAATTATGCATATATCCACATATATTATATGACACAGAGAAACAACAGTCTAGTTTAGATTATGTATACATGTGCATGGCAAGAAAAACAAATCTTGAGAGTTTACCAGATGGATGGCATAGGGAACAAATCTATTACAGAATTGAGTTTGTTAAAATGCTTTCAATCGTGGCTCTATAAAAAGTGGCCTCATCTGACACAGGAAATGCAGATGCTGGGTTGCATGCTTCACTAAGGATGCTATATGGAGATACCAATTCAGATTATTAGTTATCTGCACCCCAGATACTTAATACTGTTAACCACCTCTACAGCAGCATCCTTCACACTGAGTGGAGTATAACTATGCTGGCTCTTTCTGAAATCTACAATGATCTCCATCTACAATGATCTACAATGACTGAGAATCACACTTAATCTTTGACTGGTAATGATGGAGCATCTTTCAGATTAGAGAGTTATACAAAAGTATTAGATTTAACTTAATATACATTACATTCATTTAATTAAATTAACATTAATTTGAATGTATTAAATAAAATGCACATAATTTTAGAGGGCCCCAAGGTGATGCATTCAACAGTAGCTATTCCATTATACATGAAAGCAAAATGTGTATTATTTTTTCTAAAATAGTTGCATAATTTATCAACTTTATATAATAATGTATGATAAAATATTTTCATAAGCACAGATGAATAAGAACAAAAAAAGTAAAGAAAAAAGATGGTAAAATAAATTATAGTATCTTTTAACATATATTTCGGCACATATTAAAAACAGATGCTTTGAGGGATATAATCCTTCATATAGATTAGCTATTACTAAATTTTAATACAAAATTAAATTTATTGTGGTAGTGGATTTGGCAAGAAATTATCTTGGCTTGAACACTAACCTTTGTTTACTGATATTGAAACTTGAAAACACATTCTGTGATGTGACAGGCCAAATATTTGCAACTCAAATCCTTGAATTAGCACTAGAGGTATATAAATAATTATAATGTAGAAATGATATACTTAAGACCTGCTAGATGAAATATAATACACAAAGTATTTTTTAATCTTTTATTTTCTTACTATGACATTCATGAACTTGTTTTGAATATGCTAGAAGCAAAGAAGAAAAGAGAGAAATAAAAGTATCTGCAAAAGGGTGTTATGTGATTATGACATCATACAAATAACATGTCTTATCCATTGTTGTCAGATGTCACGTTACAAGTGTGTAATTCGCATTTGCATGAAGACATACAAAAGAAAGCTCTACCCAAACTGAACCAAATAATGAACTAATAACTCCCAGAGGATTTGATTCTACTGATAAACCCTTGAAGAAAGATAAATGGAGGTATGTCACACATAGAAGAAAACACAATACTCAAAGAAAGAAGCAGCATACAACTAACAAACCCCTTCTGCCCAATCCAACCCAACCAGAAGCAGACCCATTAAAACTGAACAATCAATTTCTCACCTTAGATGGAAACGCACAGATCCACAAACTCCCCCCCCCAAAGAAAACATGCAGACACATAGCAAAGAAACAACTTCAAATATCCCTAAAAAAGCCACTTCAAATATCCCTTAAAAAGTCACATCAGAAGCAATAGTATATGAAGGAGGGTATGACATAGTTGGCACCACAGAAACCGGTGGGACAAAACCCATGAATGGAATGGACTGATGGATGGTTACAAATTGTTCAAAAGAAACAGGTCTACAAAAAGAGGAGGGGGAGTTGTGCTATATGCAAGAGAATACTACATATCTACCAAAATGCACATGATCAAAGATAAAATCTCTCTAGAATGTATATGGGTCAATATAAAAGAGAAAAAAAGTGACATCACCATAGGTGTATATTACAGGCCACCCAACCAATCAGAAGAAATAGATGAACTCTTTGCCAACCAGTTTACATTTGTTACAAATGTATGGAGGAAGCATACCACAGTAGTAATGGGAGACTTCAAATATCCAGATTTCAACTGGGAGACAAACTCTGCAGTGAGCAGGAGATCAAACAGATTCCTAACCAACCTAGCTGACAACTTTGTCATCCAAAAGGTGGAGGAGGGAACTAGATGCAAAGCTATACTGGACTTAATTCTTACTAATAGAGAAGAAGTGATAGAGGGAATTGAAGTTGCCGGAACTTTGGGTGAAAGTGACCACGTCATACTGGAATTTAATATAATGCAAACACTAGCAACAGAAAACAATCCAACCAGTGTCTTGAACTTCAAAAAAGATGACTTTAACAAACTCAGAGAAAACCTAGGAAAGATCCCATGGATGAAAATCCTAAAGGGGAAAACAATTTAAGAAGCGTGGGAAACTCTAAAAAATGCGAACATAAAAGCCCAGACCAGCACAATACCACTGAAAAAGAAAAAATAAGAAACTCAAGAAGAAACCAGCATGGCTGCACAACGATGTCTCTGACAAACTGAAAGACAAAAAGGACAAGTACAAAAAATGGAAAGAAGGGCATATAACCAAGGCTGATTATCAGCAGACAGCCAGAACATGCAAAGATAAAGTCAGGAAAGCAAAGGCTCAGAATGAACAAATCAAGGATAATAAAAAAAGATTCTTCGAACATATTAACAACAAGAAAAAAAATAAGGAAACTGTAGGCCCACTAAAGAGAGAATATGGCAAGGAAATTACAGGCAACAGGGGGAAAGCAGAGTTGCTTAACTCATTCTTTGCATCAGTTTTCACACAAAAAGAAACCATAGCCCAACATACTAAAAAAAACACTGCAAAAGACAAAATAGAAACAAAAATTAAAATAAGCAAGAAAATGGTAAGAGAACACTTATCCGACCTTGACAAATATAAATTGCTGGGACCCAACAGACTACATCCCAGAGTTCTGAAGGAGCTGGAGTCCTAGTGGACAATCACTTGACTATGAACCAGCAGTGTGCAGCAGCAGCCAAAAAGCTAATACAATCCTGAGGCCAGGGTCATTGCTCATGATGCAACAAAGGGTGGCCATCTGCTAAAAGAGGCATGGCTATCCAACAAGCATTCCATCAACCGGCATATTGAACTGTTACCAGCTTATCAGACATTACGCCGGCAGATATCTTTAAATAAGAAAACTGCAAAGATGAAACAACCACAGATCCTCACTGGTACAAACAGGTCAACAGAGGATCGTATCCCTTCCTCAATGGACTTAGGGTCACAGCAAACGATCGAGAGGAGGCCGATGAGTGACAGCAAAAGACTTGGAACCAACATGGGTAGGGACGATGACAGCAAGAAAGAACAGCCAGCTGAAATGGCAGCATCGCATATGCAAATGCCAGAAAAGCAGCGAGATGGCTGCGCGCGGCAGAACACACACTCCACACGGGCGGGGTGCGAGGAGAGGAGCAGGGTGCCTAAATTCAAACAGCTGTCAACGAGTGCGACGGAAACAACAGAGCAATTAACTACAGGGGAGGCGGGAGCTGAATAGACTGGTAACACGCTCGTTAGCCAAATGCTTGATGTTACAAAGACTATAAGAACATGATTCTCAATCCTGTCTAGAACTCTGACGATGTAAGCAGATGCTGACGAAAGCTAAGTTTTTAAATAAATTCTTCAGTCTCGGTGATCTGTGTTTTAGTTTTTGAATATGAATATACCTCAGACTCGTATCTTCAAAACTATAGAAAAAGGAAGAAGGCATGACCCTGCTCTTCAACTTTTGTTTAAGCATTATATGAGTTGGACACTTCAGGCCACTGTGAAAGCAGAACATTGAATCAGAAAGGTCTTTCATCTGTGTACTTATGGAAGATTCTATTGAGGAAGAAGAAATATTAATAAAACTGAGAAAAATGGAGATTGCTACAGCACAAACAGTTTAGTATCTATTGAAAAGTGTGACTATGTCTTTCAAAGATGAGTCTGAATTTACTTACTAGTCACATATATGATTAGAGCTTGATCAAAGATAATATCAGTTGGGATATATCTTTGAACCAATGTTTAATGCAAGCCACACTCAATATCTTTATTAGTATATTTGTTTTTTATACTTGACAAAAAAGTCTCAGTTCATTACCAAGCGAAAACTTGTCCTTCATTTTGTGATCGTTACTAGCAGTAGAAATAATTTTGAACTGGTCTTTTCTTATTCTGACAGTGACAGCAGGCATCAGGCATCAGGCACAGATTGTCTGTGGAAATGAGTTGCTTTGGGTATAGCAAGAGAACAGAAATCTGCATTGCCACAACTGTTTTTTTGGCAGGCAAGACAGATCAGCATGCTTCCCTTTATCTTTCTACCAGGGGAGTCACTGCAATATGAAATAATATTGTTGCACATTTTTGAAAGAGATGTTAACATCCTTCACAATGGATAAGTTTTTTTTCCACTTTTTTTTTAAAAAAAACCCCTTTAACGTACTTTGCTATCCTTAACAATCTGTCAACATCCATTTTTGTATGTCACTTCAAAACACTTATAACTGTATATTAAAAATCTTTATGTAGGTCATTATTCAAATATTTTTGAATCTGTTTATTTAATGGTTATAGAAAATTGAACAGAAATGGTCATACTTTTCCCCCAGGCAGCAATCATAAGAAAAAAAATATCCCTTATTGATATAAACAAAACAAATATGGAAGAGAACAATTTATATTTATATTACTGCATTTCTCATTTCACAGAATCCTAGAAAGGAGGGGTGAGCTTTAGGGCTCCAAATTAAAATGTCCCCAAGAGATCTTTGTTTTGCTTCTGCTTGACCACATCTAGGAACTGCAGCCCATAAGTTGGGGATAATTTGTTCCACTGTCGACTGACTCTTCCTGTCTCTTGGCAATTTTCCACCAGAACCCCATTGCTTCATTTGGTTCACATGGGAGTGGTTTATTATTTTGAGAACAAATATGTCTTTCCACACTGAGTAATGGCCTGCCTTTGCACCCTCCTTTGAGTATCATGCATTCCATCTTCCACATGCATACACAGCACAAAGTGTAAGTATGTATATACCCCACACCTACAAATTAGTCTGTGTGCATACTACAAAGCAACAGCAATAGCAACATGGTGACACTGTTTCTGTATCAAAACTAGTGAATTAAAATTTAATGTAAACATTGGTATAATGGGCCAGAAAATAGAGAAGCAGAGATGGAAAAAAGAGAGAAATATTTGCTCTTTTATATGCTTGCTTGCTTAACCTAATGTGCACTGTGATGCTTTTCTTTCTTTTTCTCTTTCTCTCTCTCTCTCACACAGATATTATGGAAAATGTTATCTAAAGCAATCACTTCATTTGTCTGTGTATAATTATGCAATCGCAGCCACAACCCAATATAATATTTATTGCACATCAAAAAATAAAGGCAAACATGAGCATCACACCAACAGTATTCCATATTGCAACATTTCTAAAGAGAAAAAAAAGAAAGAGGATTTAAATAATGTACCCTGTATGAAAAGAATAAAACACTTTCCTAGAGCTGCATGAATTAATATGGGTAATAATTTGAAGAAATAAATTATTGCATAATTTAAAATAAAACTCGTTATGTTATTGATATCCCAATAACATTTGGTGAATAATTCATTGAAGAAGACGTTCCTCATTTATTTAATAAATTATTCACAAGAGAACCACAAAGAAACTCACAAGGAAAATTAGTCTAATAACTTTCTGAAACACTGAAAATCCAATTGACCTCCATTAAAATATTTCTAAAATCTGGAATATTAAAAAAAGGGCTTGTTCTCACTTACAGTGAGAAAGTAATACTGTACTAGTTATTAAGTTGGTCAAACTGTCCCGTAGGAACTCGTCAGAGTATGTCGAGAGGGACTGTATAAAACCTTCGAACAGGTAGAGAAATGGAACGTCCAACAGGTTTGTACTTTATCATATTGACATTGTGAGTTCCATAACATCTTGGTACGGACGGACGTTATGTACCAGACTTAAAAGTCGAAAAGACTCTGCTTGTTCAGTCTGCAAGTAGTACTGACAGCACTGTTTGCAAGTGAAGAACCTGGAGGGAACAAATAGCACTGCTGCTGCCAGTTCAGTAGAATGGAGGCAGATGGCATCTTAGCAAAAATGTTGGGAGGATATGCTGTAGCTTCTTGCCACCCCATAGCCCTTATTTCCCAGCAACCTGTTTTTACAACTCACTGCTGATATCAAATGAGACTAATTTAATCTATGAAAAAGTAGATAGTGTGTTCCATATTATCGGTAGCTTGGGTAATGAAAAATAAAAGTTCCCTTAAGTCAACTCAAATTCTGGTTTTTATGGAGACAACTATGTAGCTCTTATCTATAATATGGAAGCAGTTTGTTACCTCCTCCTCCTCCTCCTCCTCCTCCTCATCTAATCCTACAGTCCTGTGATTTCCAAATTATTTCCTATCCTTGTACTAACAAATACCAATCAATTTTTGCTTTTTGGAGGTTAGTCACAGTGAACTACATGTTAGCACCTATTGTGAGAGACATCTTGATAAAGTAGGTGTTACTATGTTTAGTGTCACATACTACTTTTTTTCTTTATAAAAAAAGAGCATACATTTCTGATATACGTTTACACAAGAGTTTGGCTTCTGTGTAATGATATTATGCTTGTTCATGTATGAATTGTTAGACTTTCACCCAATCTGTACTCATTCTGTATTATATACCTATTGCTTTGTCCTTCCCATTTTTCTCCCTAAACAATAAGCCAGTGAGGTAGACTAGACTGAAATCTGGCTTATTGGTAGCCCACCCCTATAACCACTGCATCATACCAGCTTTTCACTGGATCTAATACAGTGGTTCTCAACCTTTCTAATGCCGTGACCCCATAATACAGTTCCCCATGTTGTGGTGACCCCCAACCACTTATACATCGCCGGGTGCCAGGGGCGTGGCCACCAAGTGGGCGTGGCCACCAAGTGGGCGTGGCCACCATGTTGTGTAGGCAGAATCTGCCCAATATTTGCTGAAATACATTGCACTCAGATTTCA
>NW_015386841.1:276335-292113 GCF_001527695.2 Protobothrops mucrosquamatus | reverse complement strand
TCATCATCATCATCATCATCATCATCATCATCATCATCATCATCATCGCAATAAGAGAGAGGAATAAAGAAGATAATAAGATGAGCAGTTGAAACAGTTTATGTCCAGGATGTGAGGGGTCTGCAGATATCTTCTCAGCTCTCCTTCTGACCCACACAATCTACAGGTCTTCTATGGAAATCAAGCTGGTTGCAATTGTTCTTTCTGCAGTCTTAATGTAAGAGTATAAATTACACTTGTAATAAGTACTTTTTTGACATCCCATTTATATCTGACATTGATAATGCTTTGGAACTCCAAGACTCTGCTTTCAGAAGTTGATTCCCACTTCTTGAATCATTTGTAGGGCACTTATGCTAGTATTTACTTTCATTATGGCATGTAGGTCTTGATTCTTATGTGTGTTGAGAATTTAGTGACACCAACTTATCCTTATGACACTTGGCAAATTCTAGAGTTAAGAATGATATGTTGAAGTACATTTTATGATTTTATTTTAAATCTGTACATTCTATATTTCTACAGTTGCACAAAAAAAGCTGAGTTTGGATTGTTCAATTTATTTGTAAGGCAGAATCAAGGTATTACTTTCCTTAAGTAATGAGTACAAAGCAGTACAAAGGTCTTGTCTTAATAGCTAAAAAAACAAGAGCAATTTTACAATTGCATCTTGCCCATGTAACACACTTCTAATTGAACAAGATTTTGGAAACTGAGCAATATGGTTTAGGATGGAAATAAATAGTCTCTCCACACTTTATTTTGAGCCAGGGATGGGTACATGTGCATGTTTTAAAAAAGTTCCAACTGTGCAACCAAAGTTTCATCCACATAGTATTTTTGCATATAAGGCTAAGGCTTTTATGAGTGATTATCACTCTTTTGACTATTTTGATATCTCCCTGTGCATTATGGAGCCCAGAAACAGATGAAATATCAAAGGTTATATTCTTACTCTTAATTTCCCATGAAGAAGCTGCACAGTGGACACTGTTGAGAAGGCAGCATTTGCAGTCACTGGGACACCAGCAGAATCCCTTGATGCATTCTCATTTCTTTAAAATTAATTTATTTTGTCTAGCTGTAGGTATTCTAGTTAAAAATCTTACAAAAGTTTGGACATTTGGAATGGGTATATTTTATAAAATTATATGACATGCTTGAAGCGAAAAAAAGTTGATGACATTCAGAAGAATATTCAAAACAGCTCTTAATAGAGAATATTAAGTTAATTCAATCTAAATATGATAGGAATATAAATGAACTATTTTGTATAGAAAACGTAACATTTTACACTAAGGCAATACCCTTCTAATCTCTTTGACTACTTGACTGTTCAGAAAAAGAACTATCGAAGTACTGTTTAACCGTATCCCAAAACTGTCAGACTGTGACAACTTCCAACAATTAGCATACCATCTTATCTTCATGAAGTTCCATATTTGTCTGATTGTTTCATCTAATTGAAAATTAATGGCAAACACCAAGAATGTCCAGTTTTTTTTATCCTCAAACATTTGGAGTCCTATTAAATTATCTCACTCTAGTGGTTTCATATGGATGCTAAAATAACACAGTATTCCTAAGTTCAACCCACAAGATCTTTTTTGGGCAGAAAATGATGTTGTGTGTGTTTTCCAGCTAAGAATTTTTGTGGAATCTCAACTGTGTGGAAGAGAAGCCTCCCTAGAACTTTTGTACATAAGGATTTCATTTGTTAGTTTTTAGTAGACAGAAGATATTAGCAATACAAAAGGGAGTCTTATTTAAACCAGTTAGGTATTTTGAGTATTCGTATGGACTATTCAGGGCCAAAAGAGTCTTAATAGATTTTTAATCTTCAACAGGAATGCTAGAAAACCTGTAGACATCAATATTATCAGCTAAAGAGACTTCCATATTATCACTGGGATTAATGTTACCCCATGAATATTATTTAAACATGATTTTCAGTCCTGTGCATTTTGTGGCCACTTGCGGTTATGCTTTTTGTGTGTGTGTTGCTGGTCAGACTATCATCTTGCTCATTTGTACTTCCCTCTTTTCATTTAATTTTATTATTTATATTTAATTGTTTTTATATTGTGACTTGCCCAGAGTAATCTGGAATGAGTTGAACCTAATTTGATTAAATTATATTTTAAATTAATTAAATTAAATGAGGTGATTACTGGAAATTCCCAATTCCACATACTCATGTTTGCTTTCAGCCATGATTAAGTGTGGAAAAGGTATGCCAGATTCCTTATAATTACAGGTAGTTCTACAATCATTCATTTAGCAACCATTTGAAGTTACAACATTCTGAAAAAACTGACTTACAACCTGTCCTCCCTCTTATGACTGTTGCAGGATCCCCATGGTCACATTCAGGCATTTGTCAACCACCATGTATTTATGATAGTTGTAACATCCCAGGGTCATGTAATCGCTATTTGTCACCTTCCTACCTTCCAACAAACAAAGTCAATGGGGGAATCCAGGTTAGCATAATGATCAATCACATGATTTACTTAACTGCAGTGATCCTCATGCAACCATGGCAAAAAAGTTCAAAAAAATCAAGCACAGCTCCCTTAACAACCACCTTGTTTAGCTATGGAAATTCTGGTCTTAAGTTGAGAACTACCTGTAAGAAATATATAATTGGAAGAAATAAACAAAAAAAAATGCCACCCACTTTCTACAAAATTGGTTTCCCCCTCGAATTTCTATGAATTCTACTTGGGATGAATTAATGAGTAAATTGTGCCTCAGTCATTATCACTATGAAGACAACCTCTTGCTGAAGCTGCAGTCATTAAAATCAGCAGCAAGTAATTGCTTGTCTTCCTTCCTTCAACCCTGCACTGTAAGATTTTTAATAAATAGCTCTACTTCATTTTTTTTATAATCTAGGAATGTAGAGCTCACCAGAAGGAAGGTGAAGGAGGGCAAACTGCCAAGCAGTTCTAGACATTTCAAAATCAATATCTCTTAGTAGTAAAGGCTGATCTCCCCTGGGGTTGGAGGTGGGGGACACAACCCTTTCCTTTAAGGACTAAGTGCCAAAGCAGTGACTTTTTTCATTCTGTGATGACTCACTTAATGGCAAATTTTATAATAACAGTGTTTTAAACTAGATACCAAAAGAAACCTTGCTTGGAATGGAGACATATAACATCACAACTAAACCAGGCTGCCAAAGCAACATACCAGATTGCTACTTTTGTTGTTTTTCCATCTTGAACACTTCTTGAAATTGTTGTCATACTTGGCTTTTTGTGCAGTGTCACATAAATCTGTTAAATTGGGAGTGGGCAGATATACCCCTGCTTCAGAATGAAGACAATGAGCAAAGAGGAGCCTACAGTCTGTTGTAGCTGCACAATGAATATCAATAAAGTATGTTTTCTTTTGAATTTTGCAACTATGACAGTGTTAAGAAATTGGAGTATATATGAAAAGATATTCCTAGGAACAAAAAGGGTGCTTAATAGTTATAGCTAAACTGGTTTTCTAAATTGCCCCAGTTCAGGCTTCTCTGATGCAGATTGCAGTGTTGTTCACCTTTGCAGATTCCAGGGTTTAAAATGAAATGCTTAACAGTAATAAGACTGTGTGTGTTGCATTATTTTTAAATCTATAGTTTGAGGCATAAATGAAGTAGACAGATTTGGGTGAAAACATCCAAAATGATCCACCTCGAGTTTAGAGCAAAGATGAGAGAATTTTTAACCAGCTTCTGTCCTAGTTTTCTTATTTATTTTACTCCATCTCTGCTACTTTACATATATTCTGGTTTTATTAAAACGTTTAGAGCAAACCACTTTCTAATATAGGAGAGCAGATACACGTAGTAAGCCAAACTCTATCAGTCCTGTTAATTTATATAAAATCTAAAAAAAAAATAGATTTAAACAAGATTTAATTATATTTTATAATGTCATAAAGATTATGTATTGGAATTTATTGATGTGCCCAATACATTGTACTTTATACTTTGATAAAATTTCCTACAAAAGTAATGCTTATACAACTGCAAATATGATTTCCTGTTTGGAACTGACACTGCCCAATGGTAAAACTTGGAATATGGTTTAAGCAACATTCTAAGCTACAAAAATTATACAAGATGAATTTATCCTGAAATGTAGCATATTTTTTTAATTTTACTATTGAGTCAGTGTTTGTCCTGCTTTATAATTTGTTTTATTTTCAGCCTAAGAATCCCAAACAAGGGCTTCATACCACGGCAGTTTCAGGGGAACAAAAATATTTGCCAACAAATCATTTTATTACAACTTCAAATAAATTTGAATGTTTTCAGTTGAGTGAAGCACAAGCAATTATATTTCACCAAGGAAACTAAACTGGGCCTATTGCAGAGTATACAGAGTATACACCAACTTTTATTTCCCCACAGAAATAGTAGAATGTGGTGACTCATTTAATCATGACTTTGTGAGTATTAGCACGGCATCCATGTGGAACCCTCAAGCAAGATAATGAAATACAGATCAATGGAATTATTTTCCTGAAATGTACTGTATATGCTGTCTGTCTGTCTCTTGTCTAATCTCTCTTCTTCTCTCTCTCCATTTCCCCCTCTCTTTCTCTCTCTCATATCTATCTATCTATATTTGGCCAAGACTGATTGTCTTCTGTGGTTTACTGAGTTTGTATGCTTTTTATTTTCAGACAACTAATGGCTGTACTTATGTTATGGATTTTTAGATGTTGAGTGAGCAGTGAAATATTTGGGGTTTGGGCTATTGCTCACGCTGGAATATATTTTGAAACTGATGAATGGACTTTGGAGGATGAGTTACAGAATTTCACAAACATTGATTCATGATATAATAACATTTCATATTTATATTAAAATGTATTATCTTTATGGAATAATATGATATTAATATGAGATTAGCCTCATTTCTATTAGCCTTTCAGAAAATTCTGAAACAGTGTGTGTATGGGGAAATATTAAATAACTTTGGGAATCCTGTAGGGAAATACAATCATTAGCTGTCTGTCTGTCTGTCTGTCTGTCTATCTATCTATCTATCTATCTATCTATCTATCTATCTATCTATCTATCTATCTATCTATCTATCTATCTATCTATCTATCATCTATCTATCTCAGGAGAAAATTCCACCTCCACCCCATTTGACATTGGCCCCTTTTTATCAAGTTTTTCTATTATTGTGGTTGTTAATTTTAATTGTTTAATTTTTATTCTTGAATGTTTTTCATGATTTTATATTGTGCTTTTACAATATAAGCCATCCATATTTGCTCGAGAGATGGGCAGCATATACCTTTAATAAAAATAAATAAATATGATTGTGTATGCATTCACGTCCCAATAAAGCTGAGTAAAGGCATTATTTTGCATTTGGAGGAATCATTCTTGAAGACAATTTTCCCACATATAATTATTCAAATATAATTATTGTTAGTAATGTGCATTATTTGTTGTTGGTTTGTTTGCTTATGCAGTCATACACTTAAAATGACTCAGGTTACAATTAAAAACTGGAAAAAAACCATACCTATAATAAAACTGCTGGCAATTCAACAGTCAAAACAGTCATATGGATGGGCATTGCATGTCAGCTGAATGCTTTGGGCGGGGGAACAGGTATTTAAAACCCTATGAAATGAAGCTTCCTGTGTTCCTTTCCTTAGCTCCTATTACCTAAATGAATCTCATAGAGTATAACCCTTTGTGACCTTTAAAAAAATATATTTTCATATATTTTGGGATTTTCTAAATTTGCAATATGCATTAAAAATACTAAGTTCCCAAGGCTAGAAATTGATAGTGGGATACATCTACAAAAATAGATGAAGTCAGTATTAGAAGGCATTGTTAGATTACAGATTATGTAATGCTTTAAAAATATTAAGTAAAAGATTTATTCTAGTTATTTTAATAAGTCAAATATTGTAAGGGCTTCATTGAGAACTTTCCTACCCCACCTGTGATAAGTCTCAAGTGTTTGGCAACCCAATGATCAAATACAAGATGGAATATTAAATGCTTTTCAAAAAGTGCAGCAATTGAAAAAAGTTTAGCTCTTTGAATATCTGGCTTTGAAAAGGGCAAATAGATCTTTTAATTCCTTGATTATTAAAATAAAATAAGAAAAGCTCTGGGGAATCAGGTCAAGTGACATAAAGTATAATGTTCAGAACTAGAATAATCTTCATAATTCACCTGGTAGACCAGAGAGTTATAGATGTCTTTGACAGTTGACAACTAATACTTTATAACTAATACAACTAATGCTTTAATATTAATACTTTAAGATATTTAAGACAAATATGGATTCAGACCCCAATCCATGGAACTTACCTGTTCCTCATTTACAATCATATAAATAGGCATCATCACAAGATAGTCCTATGGTTGCTGCTACATAGCAAAGGAATGGTAATAGTGAAATAAATACAGGTAGAAATATTCACCTGAAATGATGGAGCAAATTTTCTTTGAAAAATTGAAATGTCATTTTGGCTCTACACTATCTTGCAAAAAGCTTTGACTGGTAACGGATTGCAAATAAATGAAACAAAAGTAAGTTATAATGATCATGCCTTTTAGTTGCAATAATTATAATCATCAGGCAGCTCTGAAATTAGCAGTCCTCACTAGTAATGTTTTGACATGTGGTTTTTCTACAAAAAGAAAAAGAGGGCCAAACTAAGCAGAACATTTTTTAAAAACATCTTTATAAATGTTGGTAGGGAAGAAGAGGTGAATTAGGGCTATGGTAGGTGTGCCTTAAATCTTTGTCTCTGTACTGATTCCAATGACAATTCTGACAGTCTACTATATTTATTTATTAATTTATTTGTTAAAACTATTTGTCACCTGTCTTGCTATGGGGCTACTAGGTGGCTTACATAGTAAAAAATGAAAAGGCATGTAAACAGAAGTAAAATAGTAGAAAAATAAAGTAAACAATGACAAAGGAACACAATGAGAATAAATACATAAAAATGATAACCAAAAAGATGGAGAGCAAGGGAAGGGGGACAATTGGAGTCTGCCATCAATTTAGCAGCCACCTCCATCCAGGAACTCCCCCATTTGGTCCCCAGGCCAGCAGGCAGAGCTCTTGTAGAAGGATAGGAGATTATTAGATCTATTATCTATTATTATTGGATCTATTATTGCTTGTGTAAGGAGAACTCCAGCTGCAAATAACAGATGAAAAATATAGTCTCTCTTAACATACTGGCTTAGATCCTGGGAAGCTGAAATACATGGACAAAGATAAGGAGAAGGAAAAGGAAAATACTAGGTATTATGTTACCTATGATTCTATAGTGTTTCACAAGTTTACCAACTTTAAGAAAGGTGAACTTCAACTTCCAGAATTACCCAGCCAGCATGGGAGCTGAAATTCACCTATCTTAAAGTTGAGAAACACTGTAGACTATAGATCTATAAGGACTGCAAGACATAGTGCTTCACTGATTTTTCCTTGTATAGAGTCCATCACACACTCATATTCTGACTCCAAAAGAGGCTTGCTCAAGGGATGTCTGCTTGGTAAATGGTATGATGGTCATAATAGTTTAAAAGCTTCCTGCCAATATTTGTCATTGTCAGTTATTGACAATGCTGATCCAGAAGCAGATATTGCTCTTTTAAGAGTGTGATCCATTTTTCCCTGATTTTCAGATGTCATTGTATCTATTGTGTAATTTTGTGAGGCAGTGGTTTGCAACACTTCCTTACTTGAAGATGCTGCTGGTGAAGAAGCATTTTGTGATGATCCAGAAGTAGCAGAAAGAGTGTTTCTGGAATTAGAACCCTGGAAGGAAACACTACTTGCACTTTCATTCTGGTCCTCATCATTTAATTCCATAAAGTATTTTTATTGTCTTTAGGGCACCAGTGGCATGCAAGGATGTGTTTTGTCATTCTTGTAGCATTTAGAAAAGAATATTTCTTCTCACAATATTTGCAAATTGTAGCTTTGCTCTCAGCAGAAATTTCACTGTGGAAATGTTTCCAAACTTTAGATATTGGTCTCACCATTTTACTGAGAGGAGGAAAAGAAAAACCAATTTACTGATCAGACTATAGGTAAACATTATGCTGTGGTGGTAGAGAACATTAATAGGAATTATTTAAGGGTTACAAAAGATAAGCTAATTTGTCAGACAAATTTATCCTCTTACCTGTCAGTTAAGACCTGAGAGGAGGACAGAGGACTATAATCGACTGTATACCAACAATTACTCAACTGTAGGAGGTACACTGAGGTACACAACAAACTAAACTGGAGCCTTTTCCCTGCAGTTCCTCCTAGTGGCACAAATGCATATTCTCTTGTTGGAGAACTGTATTAAGAAGTACAGAGTCACTTGAATTGTATTCCAGGATTTGCTTGTCTTCAGCTGAGAGAACTTGCAATAATTTAAGACTTTACAAAAAAATCTCAGAAATATTTCATTAAGGTTACTATACTATACTATACTATACTATACTATACTATACTATACTATACTATACTATACTATACTATACTATACTATACTATACTATACTATACTATACTATACTATACTATACTATACTATTGTTTGAATGTCATAGATATATTATTTATCATTGTAAAAGAACATATTCCACACTTCTTCCTTTTTTCAATTTTCCTGGGGAAAAATGCCTTTTTCTGATTTTTTTCCAGGCCTTCCCATCTCTAGCCACACCCTTGAATGTCTCCAGATATATCTAGTAAAGAAGGAAGTTATAGCTTTTGTTTGGTGAGATTATGTCCATTAAGTGTAATGAGATAAAGGATTGAATTTGATTGGATATCATTGTCTTTTATCTGGGCATGGGTCTAATATAACTTCTTTTTCTTACAAAGGTCCCTAATACCTGTCTGATTTCAAGAAGACATAGTGCAAAGGAAGAGCAGTAACAGCATCATGCAAGCCTCTTACAATTTTTTTGCTTACTCTGAAGTATTAGAGAATTCCATCCACCACCTGAAGGACAAATTGTTCATAAAAAGAAAAAGCAGTTTTCAGTAAAATAGATTAAAGGCTCTAATGATTGTGCCATTAATTCTCTTAGAATTTAATCCTGCATTTTTATAAAAAGGACCAGTCTTCACTATTCAATTATCTTTTAGAACTTGATTTATGAAATAATCCCATCAGGCTTGCTATTAGCATAGGTAGTTGTCATGGTACATGAAATAGGTGACAGGCCTGCTATTAAGAAATAAATGTATATTATTTGAATTTCAGTACATTTTATATCCCACTTCATTAATAAACATGCTAGGCTAGGGAATATAAGACTGAGTATATGTGTGTGATTCATTCCCTCTTTCCTCCCTCTCTTTCTCTCCCCCTCTCTCTCTCCTCACTCTTTCCATCTCGTTCTTCAGTCAGTTTCTCTCCCTTTGTCTATGTGTGTATGTGTGTGTGTTTCTTTTTCCTTGAGAAAGACTTCACAAGTGATATACAATCTAAATAGCTTCTTACACAAATGTCAAATGAAAAGCAGAATAAAAACAAAAACATAAGGATACAACCACTTTTAAACCAAAGGCTAATTTATAGCTTTTGAAAGCTAAATAATCTAACTTCTAATGGAAAGATTTGATGGGCAGAGCCTCCCAGAAAAAGCTTTGCCTTCTTGTGATGTGACCCTGATTTTGATCTGTACTTACTCACAGTCTCCTGCTTTTTAGCCTGGTGCATTAACAACTAGACCAAGCTGGGTCTCAAAGAAAAGGATATCATCTACCAGATATTTTGATTCCCCACTTATTCTGGACTTCCTTTGAAACTTTCTTGAATAAATTGCAAAATGTAGTAGAATAACTTACACTCCCTAACTCAGATTGTCAAATATGCGGTGGAATATTAACCTGTTAATCAATATGACCTAAATATTACATTCAGATTAATGCTGAGAATTAACTGCAAAATTGGATTTAGTGGATTTATGCTTTAATACAAATGAATCATGTTTTCATTACTATAACTACTACAGTTTGACCATACTGATATTTAAGTAATCTCAGATGTAGCCTTCCTCCACAAAGTTGTAGCTCAGGGTTATCAAACTGCTGGCCTGCGGGCCAGTTTCACCATACTGAAGCCATGCCCACCCCATTGCCGGCAATGCAAAAAGAGTCACGATATGTTGCAACACATCACATGATGTGGCGAGTTTGACACCAGTGCTGTAGCTACTTGCCCAAGTTCTTTGTTTCTTAAAAACCCTGAATGGCCACATGTTGGCAATTGTTATGCCACTTAAAAATAATATCAATATTTCCTGTTGATTTCTAGTTTTACAATCCTCCTGGGCATCTGAGTATCATCAATATATATTGATGACTTGTTTTCAGCATCATTCATTCCACAGAAATTAAGAGTCCAGCACATATAAATCCAATGGTGTTATGCAGATGGCAATACAGTTCTTCTGAACTGTCCTATCAATTTCAGTCTAGACAGTGATCAGAATGTTTCATCATTCTCTTTTGTATTCATTTGTTTAACTACCAATTCTACATGTTATCCCAGAATGGATAGATTTTAGATTTTAATAATTTATTCTCCACTGCTAGAATGCTATAGAAACATGAAAGCATCATATATGGGCAGTTGCTTGTTTATTAGAGTTTGGATGGGAAGAAATATAGATATTCTTGTGCAAGTAATACCGAAAGATGACTCATGAAAAATGACTGAACACATTAAAAGCTGAAAGAACTCAGAGCAGGGTACAATTATGGCCATACCCAAGGGAAGCTACAGAATTCAAAACAAAGAATACAAATAAGAGCATGATTCCAAAGCTGTTCAGTAAAGATTCTAAAATAACACATTTTTGAAACTGGGAAATTAAAGGCAGATTTCAAGAAAGATTTCTGTT
The DNA here is from genome assembly GCF_001527695.2 of Protobothrops mucrosquamatus. Taxonomy (NCBI): domain Eukaryota; kingdom Metazoa; phylum Chordata; class Lepidosauria; order Squamata; family Viperidae; genus Protobothrops; species Protobothrops mucrosquamatus. The sequence continues at coordinate 281,207 of NW_015386841.1, read as the reverse complement.
TCATTGAACAGAATTAAGCATTACAAAAATAATGCAACTAGAAAGGTAAATCTTTAATCTTGTGGCCCAGTTTGAGGCAGGGCACTTCAGGATTAATCTATTTCTCATCAAGACTCTGGACATATCAATATAAAGTTACACATAAGTTCTCTTTTTGAACCGAGAAGTTGGAAATTCATATTGCATATAAAATCATGAAATTGCAAAATTGGAAGGGGACATTAAAAGTCATTTTGTCCAACCACTGTCTGGTGAAGTATTAAAATATTGAAGCTTAAAGCTCTACAGGAAGAACAGATAATTATTTTCTGGCTGGCTTGGAATTCTTCAGAACTCTAAGCTCATTATTGGCAATTTCCAGAAAGGCTTTGGTGCCTTTCCAGGGAAATGGATTATTTAGCTTGAGCAATATGATGCCATAACATAGAAAGCACAAAGTACACATATGTGGAAAGCTATCTCAGCTTCTCTTCCTGCCAACCCTATCTTGAGTATGAGTCACATATCTTTATACTTTCCCCCCACTGCTGCCAACATGGATCTTCCTGTGGAAATGTGTAATTTTGACATGCAAAACAGATACATATTGTATGTTTTACATAAATAAATATTATTGAAGAAGTGGGGAGATGAAATCATGGGATGGGACCCATTAAATAATAAAGGGGCAAAGAAAAGAAAGAATGAGGACCAGGTTTACATATCAAAACTATTAGGTTTTGTTCACTATATGGGGAACTTGCTTGTTCATTCAGCAGATCCAATTCCAGCTACCACCAGCCATGAGAGGACTGAAAATTAAATGGAGCAAGTCATTTTTCAAGAGGAACCCTTGCTGGCCATATTCCTCTGTCTGCAGTTGAGGTGGTTGAAGAAAGACTGAAGAACTTATTCCTTCTGACATTTCCAAAACTCTTAATAAGAATCCTGCTTTATTTCAGTTCCAGCTACAAAGTTCCAGTTCCTCATTTGTACAGATGAAATATTTGTTTATGCAGGAAAACAAGGGATAGTAGATCTTATTCTAAATAGGCAATGGTTATCGGCTGAACAAGGTTTAATTTTCCACTTTATATTTGATCTGCAGTAAAGTATACCAGTGTTTACCAGAAAGTTTTATTTTTCATGACAGAGCATATGGGTATCCACTGTTTCCTTTCTTGGCTTCAAAGATAAGTTTTTGAGTTAGCAGACCATGAGAAAGGAAAATAATAAGGAAGAAAATGCCTCTGATATAAATTTCATTACATGTATAAATGCTACTTATTCAATGTAAAACATATCAATCCTTTAAACACTTATTGATGGAACTCTATACAGTAGATATACAGCATTAACATCCTTTTCAGCTTTTCTTTCAATTTTTAGATAAAATAAATATTGAAATTATAAAGTTGAATACAGAAATGGAAATGAAAAAGTTGCTTTTTTTTATCCCCAAGCCTTTTTTTTTTTTTTTTACTAAAATTATCTCCTTTTCCCAGCTTCTATAAAGTTAACATATCATAGCAGACATAGATGGGATTTTATGCCAGAGAACTTTAGATATGCTGGCTCACTAGACAGGCCTATCTACACTTTGCATTTTGTTGATATTATTCTGACATTTGGGCTCATTCATTTTGTTCCAGACAAAACAGGAGAGATGGGGGCTTAGGAAGCTAATAGAAATGGAAATCTCTGGAGGTTGCCATCTATCTGTACACTCTTGTAAAAATGTTATTCACACAGATCCACCAACTTAAGAAATACATAGTGAAATAAAATTAGTGGAGGATGAAATTACAGAAATCGGTTGATAATTTGCAATAAGTCTGTTCACAGAATTACCTTTCTTATTTTTCCCAAATGTATAGCCTGAGGATAAATGTTTTAGACAAAAATTTGGCAACCAACTATGATAGATGCCATCTCTTTACACAATTATCATTTTAATTAAGCAACAGTGAGTACCAGTAAGTTAAAATCAGTTCTCTGAGATTAAGCAGATCCCTGATTAAGCATGCCCCGATTAAGTTGAGTGCACAGAATAAGTGTTTTATTATTATGTGCCAGTGGATGTTTTGAATTGCTCAATTAAACAATTCCTAATCCTCTCCCCAGAAGGATTAAAAAACATCCCTGAGTGAATATGAGGAAAAGATTATTGCTGCACAATGCCACTTACTTTAAGTGAACGGGGCATTGGAATTATTAGTTAACCAAGATATGGACCTCTGGATAATTTTTATACCCAGCTGCAACAGCAAGTAAATCAAGGCTTGGAGTATAAATATGTTAAATGTGCAAACATCTTTGAAATAATTTTTGAAAAAGAAAGGAATAAAAGTGTATTGCAGATGGAATATTTCCATTGTTTTTTATTTAAAATGTTATGCATTTATTTGAATGTCAATACTGTGCTTCTTGACATTTTTTTCTCATGCTCATTTATGTTTTATCATAATATTTTTCTGTTTGCTTTACTAATACTGATTATCTTGATTTATCACAGCCAGAGCAGCTAAAAGAGCCAATTTTCTTCCATGTTACAAAGCTGAGACTAAATATGTAAAAAATAATAATGAAATAAAACTGCTGAATGAGGAAAATAGATTTTCTCAACTGCAGCAATGATTATACACATAGTTTCATCAAACAGCAAGGGATATAATGACCTCTCGGCTATCTGCTCTTATAAAAAATAGAAACATTCCCTTTCATCTCCAATGGAACATTTTAAACTGAATTAACATAAAACAAAAGCAGAAAAGGAAAATATTTTGCATTAAGGAAAATATTGGTCCTACATAATTTAATATTGCTACTTTCTATATTTAAATGCTGAAATTATTAACCATTTTATTGCATGATTCATATACACAGCATTTTTAGAATCCTAGTCTTATACAGATAAGTGCCAAAAATAATACTATAAGAATTAAATCACTGGGGAGCTCCCATTAAATCAACAGAGAATTCTCATGTAGTTATCTTACTGTTCAAATATCTATCTTTTCTTCTTGGGACATAAAACAATAAAATGTCATTAATAATCTAATTACATAAAATAAAATGACTGAATGAAATCCCATTAACTAATAATATAACATTCAAGACCTTAAAAATATAAGTAAGGAAATAAATTACTTATTTAAATCAATAGGCCATAAAGTTATTGCAAACTTTCTTGCATTACTGAAAATTTTTCATTATGCAAACCTGAGAAGAGCTAGATAACATAAGAGCAATAGCTTATATAAAAGGTAAAATAGAAAAGGAGGAAGGGTTGAATGAACATTTAAAGTATCAACATCCTCTTAGAATTAAACTGATTCTTAGAAATACAAGAATTTAATGATATAGGAGATAGTACCTGGCATAAAAGAAATAATGTCATGTATATATAAAAAAAGAATTTTATAAAAGTTTTGATTAACTTTCCAACCAAGAAGAAAATTTGGATTATGCTTTATATTAACAAATTACATATTTTATTTTAAAAGATAAGTAAAAAATGGAGATTGTTAATCACTCCTGTTAACTGACCATCAGGAGGCAGTACATGAGAAGTTTTATCCTGTGGTGGCAAAATGTATTTTCCCCTCCCCACTATCAACTGAGCTGCATTCATTATCAAACCTATGGAATGCCTCCCCTCTATGCACATGTGAACTGCTTAACCATGGTGGCACAGTTGTTAGAATGCAGCATTGCAGGCTAATTCTGCCAACTGCCAACTGCCTGACCAGCTCAAGGTTGACTCAGCCTTTAATCCTTCTGAGGTCGGTAAAATGAGGTCCCATGTTGTTGGGGGCAATATATTGACTCTGTAAACCACTTAGAAAGGACTGTAAAGCACTATGAAGCTGTATATAAGTCTAGATGCTATTGCTATTAACATGCCCTTGTAAAAACTGATTTGACCCTAAGTGGCAACAGGGTGAAAAATCAGCCCAGAACCTCTGGCCCAATAAACCAAATTGTTTATATTCCCTGGATATAACTTAAAGCTAACATGCTATCTTAGTAGAAAAGGATAAATAATAATAAGGTCACATGGACAGGTTTGTCAAAAATATTTCAACTTCCTGCTACAATTTCCACTGTGCCTGCATTTTTCTTTGTCTTGGCTATCCATGCCTATATCTCATTCAGTTCAAGGAAATTTGCATAGAAGTGCTTTGAGTAGCTTCTTTCAGTTTAATGAAAGAAATAAAATAATATTAATAGGCATTTGAAAATATTTCAATTTGATGCTACTTTGAAATAAGTTTTTTTTTAAGTTATCAAAATCTCAAATACAATGCACTGAAATAGAAAAGGATGCCAGACTTCCTAACAGCACAGGAGAACACATTGAATCAACCCGTTGTTTTCTCTGTATGGCCATGAATGTGTTTCTTCTCACTTTGAGGAAGAACAAATATTTAAAAAAATGATCTGAGAGTTGTCAGATATGAAGACACCCTATCATTGTTACTTGGCATTCCTACGAATCTGATCTGTTCATGCTGCTTAAGCTATGGGAGCCTTTGAAGTTTAAAAATGGTACCATAGGATCTCCTAGCACTTGAAATTAAGACCCAGTGTGTCAAATCAAAGAAGATACACTACCAAGTATCTACAGTTCCTTCCATAAGGAATAAAAGGAGGAGGAAAGGGGAAGGAAAGGAAAGCAAGCTGGAAATCATGATAATAAATCAATTGGCTTTGCTTTTCAGGAAGAAAATATGTCTAACTTGCTAAGTTGCCATTCATTCCCATCTGGTATCCAAGATCAATTAATTCCTCTTCAGCTTCAAGTTTATGAACTTTTTCTGTTCAAAAGAAAGAAAAGAAACAAGAGGATCTATATTCCCAATGGACTGAATGTGAGCCTTCCATGCCATC